>NC_136471.1:17007793-17289844 GCF_902686455.1 Sciurus vulgaris | reverse complement strand
TTCTTTCAGAGCTTGAAAAATGTTGTTCCAGGCCCTTCTAGCTTTTAGGGTCTGGATTGAAAAATCTGCTGATATCCGTATTGGTTTCCCCCTGAATGTAATTTGGTTCTTTTCTCTCACAACCTTTAAAATTCTGTCTTTATTTTGTATGTTAGGTATTTTCATTATAATGTGCCTTGGTGTGGGTCTGTTGTAATTTTGTGTATTTGGAGTCCTATAAGCCTCTTGAACTTGATTTTCCATTTCATTCTTCAGATTTGGGAAATTTTCTGATATTATTTCATTGAATAGATTGTTCATTCCTTTGGTTTGTTTCTCTAGGGCTTCCTCAATCCCAATAATTCTTAAATTTGGCCTTTTCATGATATCCCATAGTTCTTGTAGATTCTGTTCATGATTTCTTACCATCTTCTCTGTTTGTTCAACTTTGTTTTCAAGGTTAAATATTTTGTCTTCAATGTCTGAGGTTCTGTCTTCCAGGTGTTCTATTCTACTGGATATGCTTTCTATGGAGTTCTTAATTTGGTTTATTGTTTCCTTCATTTCAAGGATTTCTGTTTGGTTTTTTTTCAATATCTCTAACTCTTTATTGAAATGATCTTTTGCTTCCTGTATTTGCTCTTTTATCTGTTGATTGGTGCGATCATTCAATGCCTGCATTTGCTCTTTCATCTCATCATTCAGTGCGTGCATTTGCTCTTTCATCTCATCATTTGCTTCTCTGATCATTTTAATCATGTACATTCTGAACTCCTTTTCTGTCATTTCTTCTGCCACGCTGTCATTCGGTTTTATTGATGTAACATCTAGATTTGTTTGTGGCATTTTCTTTCCTTGTTTTCTCATATTGTTCAGGTATCAGTGGACCGCTGAGATGTTGCAGATTTCCTCTATTGACTTACAATGTCCTTGAAGATTTCTATATATATCCCCACTTAGCCTTCAGTAGGCTGAAGTCTTGGAGGAAGTTGAAATGCGGTTCTCCACAAGGACGCTGCTTCTCTAGGAGTGGTGGCCTCCAGGTGATGTATATTCCCTGCTAGTGGGCAGAGGTGCCTCCACTTGTTGACCAATGGTCATTCAAAGGGGAACTAGGCTGTGGGCTGAGGCAAGGCCTGTTTGGGCCTGTGTCTCTGGTTTTACCGTCCTTTTGGGGAAACATCATCCGGCAGGGAAGACTCACCTGGTGGGGGTGTCTCACTGGCCAGTTCCCCTCCTAGAGGTTCCCCTCAATTTACAGCTACCGCCTGGGCTGGGCTGCCTTCCTCTGCAAAGTTCCCAGGGGCCGGCCCTACCTCCTGGGCCTGGGAGCCTCACCCTTCGCAAATGAATCTCCTTAGGCTGCCCCTCCTCAGGGAATCTGCCCGCAGTTCTGGAACCTTTGCTCCTCCCCTAAGCATGTCTCTGTGCGGCTCTTCCACCCAGAAGCCTCCTAGATCCTGGGACCCTGCTCTGCACCTAATCGCCTGGCTATGAGGCCCCTCCTCTGAGCAGCCACCTGGGGCCCCGTACAATAGGTCTAAGTCCCAGAGACCCGCCGCACGCCTCTTCCTCCAGACAGCTGCCCCGTATTCTGGTGCGGTCACTAGGAGTCCAAGCAACTCACTGCGTGCCTCCTCCTCCCACCAACCGCCCATAACCCTGGGCAATCACTCCGAGTCGAAGTGACCCGCCCCGTTCCTCCTCCTCCTCCAAGTAACCCCCCGGATGTTCTGGAGCGGTCGCTCTGAGTGGCTTTGAATCCACGTGACCTGCTGCACGCCTCCTCTGGGCAGCCGCCCGGAGCTCTGGTGCGGCCACTCGAGACCAAGCAACCCACTGCGCTCCTCCTCCAGGCAGCCCCGCTATGTTCAGGAGCGGTCGCTTTAAGTCCAAACTACTCACCAATCGCCTCCTCCTCTGAGCAGCCGCCTGGAGCTCTAATGCAGTCACTGCGAGTCCAAACAGCCCGCCGCGCTCCTCCTCCTCCTCCTCCTACTCCTCCGGGCAGGCCCCGGTGTTCAGAAGTGGTCTGAGTCCAAACAGCTCGCCGCGCAGCTCCTCCTCTGGCAACTGCCTGTAGCTCTGGTATAGTCACTCCGAATCCAAGCGGCCATGCTCCTCTTCCTCCTCCTTGTCCTCAGGGCAGGCCCCGGTGTTCTGAGTCCACACAGCTCTCCTCGCCGCTCCTCCTCTGGGCAACCGCCCGGAGCCCCAGTGGTTGCTCCGAGTCCCAGCGCTGTGCTGAGCAGCCTCCTCTACGATGCTCCCATATGATTGTTGATTGCTTGTAGATCTTCTTCTGTGAAGTGTCTATTCATTTCCTTAGCCCATTTGTTGACTGGATTATTTGCCTTCTTGGTGTAGAGTTTTTTCAGTTTTTTCCTCCCAGTCCCTCCTCTGGGCCGCCGTCTGGAGCCCCAGTGGTTGCTCCGAGTCCCAGCGCTGTGCTGAGCGGCGTCCTCTATGATGCTCCCAGTTGTCCGAGTTCACTGCTCCAGCGGGGGGAGGGGTGTGTCGCCGGGCAGCTCTACTTCACAAATTTCCCTGCGTTCCGGGACGACCGCCCCATCTGGGATGCCTCCCCAACGGGGGAGACTCACCCGGCTGGTTTGAGTTGGTCCCAAGTCTCTCAATATCTCCTCTTTTGAATCTTGAGTCCTGGAGCAACATGAAATGCAGCCACCCTCTAGGCCGCCATCTTGAAACCTCTGTTGTGGGTTTCTTGATGATTCATTTTATCAAGTGTCTATAAATCCCCCTTATTCTTTTTTTTTTTTTGTAGATGGACACAATATCTTTATCTTATTTATTTATTTTTATATGGTGCTGAAGATTGAACCCAGTGTCTCACATGTGCTAGGCAAGTGCTCCACCCCACAACCCCAGTCCCCCTAGCCCCACAGCTCCCCTTATTCTTAACTTGCTGAAAGATTTTTATCATGAATTTAGTTATGTAGTTTTAATTTGCCTTAAAAAATGGGTTTGAATTTGTCTTCCTGTGCTTACTTGCAATCTTTATATCTCTATTGGTGAAAAGTCTATTCCTATAAATATGGGGTTTTGTGAAATGCCCTTTCTACATCAACTAATATAAGCACATGATTTTCTTCTTTAGCTTATTAAAATAGTGGATTGTGCTGATTTTTTGATTTTTCCAAAGTTGAACCAGCCTTGCATATCTGGAGTAAGACCCACTTAGTCATGGTGCATGATTCTTTTTATACATTGCTGCTTTCAGCATATTAATATTTTGTTGAGGATTTTTGCTTTAAGTTTAGGAGAGATGTTAGTCTGTAAAGTTTTTCTCCATACTATCTGTGATTTTAGTATTAGGATAACATTGGTTTTATAAAATACATTTGAAAGTTTTTATTTCTCTTCTCTTTCTGGAAGAGGTTGTATAAAATCAATGTTAATTCTTCTTTGATAGTACATGCTGGTAAAATCATCTGAGCCTGGAGATTTCTTCTTCTAGAACTTTTAATTACTAGTTCAATATCTTTAATGGTTGTGCTGTTATTGCCTTATTATGTTTTTAATGGCTAAGGAATGTGTAGTACTATCCCATTTCATTCCTGATATTAGTGTTTTGTAACTTTTCCCTTTTTCACCTTTATTAGCCTTGCTGGAGATTTTTCAGTTTTATTGACTTTTTAGAAGAGTCAGCTTTACTCCATGAATTTTTCTTTTGTTCTTTTTAAAACTATTTTCAATTTCAATTTTTAAACTATTTTAATGGTTTTATTATATATTTCCTTTTGCCCACTTTGGATTTATCTTCCTCTGTTTTTTCCCTAGGTACTTGAAGTGGCAATCTGGATCATTTTGAGACTTCTTTCTGTTACCTGCATTTGGTGCTATACATTTCCTTCTCAATGCTGCTTTAGTTGTGTCTGAAAAAAAATTGTTATGTTGTATTTTATTTTCATTCCATTCAATTAAAAAATTTCTTGGAGATGCCTCCTTCAATTTGAGGATTATGTGGAATTTTGACTAAAATTTTTCCTATGGTCTTTCTGAAATTAATTTGTAGTTTGATTCCACAATGATAAGAGGAAACAATCTTATAATTATTAAAAATTTGTTGGAGTCTGTTTTATGGCTCAGTATATGGTCTATGTTGGTGAATGTTCTATGGGTGCTTCAAAAAATATGTATTCTGCTATTGTTGGGTGGAGTGTTCTATAAATGTCAGCTAAATTCCATTGATTGTTTTTCAGAACTTCTATATACTGACTGATTTTCTGTTTTGTAGCTCTATTAGGTGCTGATAGAGGGTTGTTGAAGTTTGAAGCTATAATCATGGTTCTATTCACTTCTCCTTTTGGCATATATGTTTTGCTCTGCTGATTGAGTGTGTATGCATGTAATATCATTGTCTTCCTGGTGGCTCAATCCTTTTATTGTAAAAAACTGATGACTCAAGTAATTTTCTTTGTTCCGTACTCTACTGAATATTCATACAGTCACTTTTGCTTTTATTAAACTGACTGTTGGCATGATATATACTTTCCCATCCTTTTTACTTTCAATCTACCTATATCTGAAGTGCATTTTTTTTGGTAAAAAGCAACCTGCAGACTACGTGAATGTATGTTAGAATTTCATCTTGATTTAGTTTAATGCTTTGTGTTTATCTCTTTGTTTAGTCTTCTTATGGTTGCTCTTGGTATTTCAATATAAATATGTGACATCACAAGTCTACTGGTATTAATATTTTACCACTTTGAGTGAAGTATGGAAACCTTTCTTCCGTTTTTGTCCCTTAACTTTTTTACTTAATTTTTACTGTCTTGAGTAACAGATAGTGCTACAATTTTTCTCTTAATCATCAAATATGACTTATAAATCTCATGAAGGAAAGAATAGTCCATTGTATGTACCCATATTTATGCTCTGTTGATTGCTTGTTCTTTCTTCCTGATGCTCCAACTTTCCTTTTTAAAAATAATTTCCTTTAGCTCCATCCATTTACTGGCAAATACCATAATTTTATCCTTCTTTAAGGTTGAATAATATTTCATTGTATATATATATACCACATTTTCTTTATCCATTCATCTGTTGAAGGACACCAAGGTTGGTTCCACAGTTTAGCTATTGTGAGTTGAGGTGCTATAAAAATTGATGTGGCTGCATCAATGTAGAATGCTGATTTTAAGTCCTTTGGATGTAAACCAAGGAGTGGGATAGCTGGGTCATGACTGGTGTGATTCTACATCATGTACAACTAGAAAAATGAGAAGTTATACTCCATTTACATATGAAGTGTCAAAGTGCATTCTACTGTCATGTATAACTAATTAGAACAAATAAAAAATAATAATAATTTTCTTCCTATTTGAAGTACTCCCTTTAGTTAACCTGCTAAAGGTAGGCATGCTAGTGACCAATTATTTTAGTTTTATTTCATCTAAAAATGTTCTTATTTCCACTTCATTACTCAAAGATAGCTTTGCTGGACATAGAATTCACAGATAACAATTCTTTTCTGTCAGCATTTGAAAAATGTCATGATACTTCCTCTGGCCTGTGGTTTCCAGATGAGAAATCTGCTGTCATTTAAACTGTTGCTCCCTTGTATATGTCATTACCCTTTGGATATTTTCAAGATTTTCTTTGTCATTTAGTTTTCAAAAGTTTAATTATGATGTTAGACATGGATTTCTTTGGGTTTATTTGTTTGAGGATCCTGAATTTGTAGGTTTGTGTCTTTTGTCATTTTTAGGATACTTTAAGCCTTTATTTCTTTTAATACATGTTTAGTCCCATTGTCTTTATCCTCTTCTTTTAGAAATTCTGTAAGAATACTGATATTTTGTTACTGTCCCACATGTCCTTAAGGATCCGTACATTTTTTTCAATCTTTTTTCTGTTGTTTCAGTTGGGTAAATTCTATTGTTCTCTTTTCAAGTTTATTAACTACTGTCATCTCCAATCTGCTATTGAGCCCATCCTTGAGGTTTTAGAACTGTTATTATGTTTTCAGCTCTATAGTTTTCATTTAGTTCTTTATCACTTCTATTTTTATTATGAGCTTATTTTTTCATTTCAAGAGAATTTGTATTTGCTTTTATAATTACTTTTATGGTGGTTGCTTTAAAATTCTTGTCAGATAATTCCAATATCTGATTCATCTTGGTGTTATCATGAGTTGATTATCATTTCTCATTCAAATTGTATTTTTCTTGGTTCTTGGTATGATAGATGACTTTTAAAACTGTATTGTGGACAATTTGCCAATTACATTAGGATATTCTGGGTCTTATTTTAAATTTTCATTTCAGCAGATAGTCATCCTGTTTACATTTAACACACAAGTCTTGGCCCACTTTTGTGTGATGTGCTTCCAAATACAGATTAATTTTTAGAGGCTTTGTGCTGTTATTTTGTCTTTCTTGATTAATCAGGTATCTGAGGCTACAAAGCTACTGCTGCCTGGGTAGGGAGTAAAAGATATTTCCCCAGGCCATGCCTCCAGATTTGTCACAGGGAAGGAGGAACATGGTTGGACCCCCTGATGATATTCCTTAGCATACTTTGTGTCTCTGGGCAGGAAAGAAGAATTTTGGGTACCTTTTGTCATACTCTCTGGCTGCACTCATATCTCTGGGTGAGGGAGAGAAGGGCATGGTGGTGCACACCTGTAATCCCAGTGACTCAGAAGTCTGAGGTAGGAGGATCACAAGTTTGAGGCCAATCTCAGCAACTTAGTGAGGCTCTAAGTGACTTAGAGAGATCTTGTCTAAGAATTTAAAAAGGGCTGGGAATGTGGCTCAATAACTAAGTGCCCCTGGGTTCAACAATCCCGAATTAAAAAAAAAAAAAGAGTTATCTTAGGCTGCAGGTTCAAAGAGGCTCCCTGGGTCAGGCCACTTGCTGTTACTGGCTCCTTTTTTCCTCTTAAGCCTGCCTGACTTAGTATTTCTGAGTGGCTGAGGAGACTCTTGGGAAGAAAGGAGCAAACAGTCTTTCCAGATCAGGTTTTGTACGGCCAGTGTGTTTTGGTAGGCAGAGGTTATCTAGGTCTGGCAGGGATGGAAAGGGCTTTGGCTGGCTGCTTATTGTTAGCAAGGATCCCAATTAGTTGCCATTGCTGGTGGTGTCAGTCTTGCTTCATGTTGTCAGATGAACTCTTGTTTGATCTAGAAAGGGATAAGCCTACTTGGACTATCTTCTGCTGCTATGTTAAAGATTGGGAAATGCAAGACCTGGGTTGCCTTTTTATACTGGGTTGGGGTAGGCAAGATGTCCACTATTAAATCATTCCACTAGTCTTGTGGTTCCAAGTCAGTTTGCTTTAATCATAGTATCATTCATAGGTATTTGATTGTCTCTCATACCATTTCCAGGATTTATAGTTATTCTTACTTGGAAGAGAAATGGAAAAGTGGACCTATGTCATCTTGTTTATTTGAGAAGTCTCTGTTTGCTTTTAATATCACTTCTTGGGCAATAGTGTGTGTGTGTGTGTGTGTGTAGATGAATAGGGTAGAGAAAAATGACAGAGATGATATGTTTAGCATTGTATCTACCTCAATCATTTATAACTTATAACATTTTCTTTTCTGACCAGGACAGGAATTATATTCAATTGAGATAAGTATAACATTTAGGCACCATAACAAAAAACCTATACCACATATGGAGAAGAGGGAAAGATTGGTGAAGCAGAAGTATAGTGAACTTCATTCATTATAAATGATGAGTGTGCCAAAAGTCTGAGCTACTGAATTTGAGAAAAATAAAAGTACATGTAGATTAAGACAAAAAGGATACCAATAAATAATCAAAGAAGTTTCTATTCACTATCAGCCTACGTTAGACACTAATCATCTTTAACATGTTTTCTAACCCATTGTAATGAATTACTAGACTTAGGTTTGAAAGATTCTTTAATTCCTATGGGTCCTGATTCTAAAAAGTTGCTGATGTTTGATTGGATCGTCTTTATTTGGCATATGAATGATTCTTTAAAGCAGATACTCTTTCAGGGAATGGTCCTAATTTGGGATCACCATTGGGTTTCAATGCCTGGGATAGCATGTTTGCCTTAATGATTCAATTTAGCAATGTGATACTGTCCTCTAAAGTTTATGTCTTACAAGATATTTTAGATGATTGCTGTATTTTGTAATGTTCAGCATTTGAAGAATTTGGCCTTTAGTATGGAACTTTGTTTCTCCTTGATTGTATCAGGTAGAATCTTTTTGTTTTTTTCCTCCTTGGTGGTTCCATGTAAATTGAGGGCATGCATTTATGGGTGCTAAATAATTGAGGCATTGCCATACTGTCTTATTGCTCCTCTAAATATTTTATCTGTGAAAATCTTATCTTCTCAACATTAGACCTCTGTGCACCTCATCTTTAAATGAAGAAATTGAAAACAATCCCCAAGACTTGGTTCTAAAATTCTGTGATTTTCATGAATGAAGATTTAAATTTTTATTAGCAATTACTTTAGAGGAAAAATTTGATACAGCAGTCCCTCTGGAGGAAAAAACTTTGCATCTAAAAGATTCAATGGGAGGTTTTCTGAAAAATACAAATCCAGTCTTCAGGTTAAAATGGAGCAATGTAAGAAGAAGTATTTTCTTTCTTTTTTGGGGGGAAGAATCAGGAATTGAACCCAGGGGCACTTAACCACTGAGCTTCATCTCCAGTCCTATTTTGTATTTTATTTACAGAGAGGGTCTCATTGGGTTGCTTAGTGCCTTGCTAAATTGCTATGGCTGTCTTTGAACTCACAATCCTCCTGACTCAGCCTCCTAAGCTGCTGGAATTACAGGAGTGTGCCATTGTACCTGGCTGAAGTATTTTCATTTATAATTTTTTTTCTTTTTTCTTTTTTTTTTTTTAAAGAGCACATTTTTTATTTAACTTTAGTAATACAGTGATTTTCATGTGCTAGTTCTATAAAATCACCCCAAACACTGAATTACTGAATACTGAATCACTGCCCCTGGGAGCCACTGATGGATACATAACATTGTTTCATATGTGTTTCTGTTTAAGGACATTTATTTATTTTTTTAAAATTTTTTTTATTGTAAACAGATGGGATACATGTTGTTTCTGTTTGTACATGGAGTAACAGCATACCATTTGCATATTCATAAATTTACATAGAGTAATGATGTTTGATTCATTCCGTTATTTTTTTCCTCCCCTCCTTGCCCCTCCCACCTCTCTTTTCCCTCTATACAGTCCCTCCTTCCTCCATTCTTGTCCTCCTCCCACCCCCCATTAAGTGTCATCATCCGCTTATCAGTGAGATCATTCCTCTTTTGGATTTTTGAGATTGGCTTATCTCACTTAACATGATATTCTCCAATTTCATCCATTTGCCTGCAAATGCCATAATTTTATTCTTCTTTATAGCTGAGTAATATTCCATTGTATATATATACCACAGTTTCTTTTTCCATTCATCAATTGAAGGGCATCTAGGTTGGTTCCATTGTCTGGCTATTATGAATTGAACAGCTATGAACATTGATGTGGCTATATCTCTGTAGTATGCTGATTTTAAGTCCTTTGGGTATAGGCCGAGGAGTGGGATAGCTGGGTCAAATGGTAGGTCCATTCCAAGTTTTCTAAGGAATCTCCACACTGCTTTCTAGAGTGGTGGCAATAATTTGCAGCCCCACCAGCAATGTATGAGTGGACCTTTTCGCCCACATCCTCTCCAACACCTATTGTTGCTTGTATTCTTGATAATTGCCATTCTAATTGGGGTGAGATGGAATTTTAGTGTAGTTTTGATTTGCATTTCTCATTACTAAAAATGGTGAACATTTTTTCGTATGTTTGTTGATTGCTTATAGATCTTCTTCTGTGAAGTGTGTGTTCATATCCTTAGCCCATTTGTTGATTGGGTTATTTGTATTCTTCATGTAGAGTTTTTTGAGTTCTTTATATATTCTGGAGATTAGTGCTCTATCTGAAGTATGATTGGCAAAGATATTCTCCCACTCTGTAGGCTCTGTCTTCGCACTGCTGATAGTTTCCTTTGCTGAGAGAAAGCTGTTTAGTTTGAATCTATCCCAGTTATTGATTCTTGCTTTTATTTCTTGTGCTATGGGAGTCCTGTTAAGGAAGTCTGATCCTAAGCCAACAAGTCGAAGATTTGGACCTACTTTTTCTTCTGTAAGATGCAGGATCTCTGGTCTGATTTCAAGGTCCTTGATCCATTGTGAGTTGAGTTTCGTGCATGGTGAGAGATATGGGTTTAGTTTCATTCTGTTGCATATGGATTTCCAGTTTTCCCAGCACCATTTGTTGAAGAGGTTATCTTTTCTCCATTGCATATTTTTGGCACCTTTGTCTAGTATGAGAGAATTGTATTTATTTGGGTTTGTGTCCATGTCCTCTATTCTGTACCATTGATCTACCTGTCTATTTTGGTGACAATACCATTCTGTTTTTGTTACTATTGCTTTGTAGTATAGTTGAAGTTCTGGTATTGCAATACCCCCTGTTTCATTCTTCCTGCTAAGAATTGCTTTAGCTATTCTGGGTTTCTTATTCTTCCAGATGAATTTTGTGATTGCTTGCTCTATTTCTGTAAGGTACGTCATTGGGATTTTAATTGGAATTGCATTGAATCTGAATAGCACTTTTGGTAGTATGGCCATTTTGACAATATTAATTCTGTGTATCCAAGAACATGGGAGATCTTTCCATCTTCTAAGGTCTTCCTTAATTTCTTTCTTCAATGTTTTGTAGTTTTCATTGTAGAGTTCTTTTACCTCTTTGGTTCGAGTGATTCCCAAGTATTTTATTTTTTTTCGGGCTATTGCAAATGGGGTTGTTTTTGTCATTTCCCTTTCAGATGTTTCATTGCTTGTGTATAAAAATGCTTTAGATTTATGTGTGTTGATTTTATAGCCTGCTATTTTGCTGAATTCATTGATGTGGTCTAGAAGTTTTCTGGAGGAGGTTTTTGGATCCTCTAAATACAGAATCATGTCATCCGCAAATAGTGACAGCTTAAGTTCCTCTTTTCCTATTCGTATCCCTTTAATTTCTTTGGTCTGCCTAATTGCTCTGGCTAGAGTTTCGAGGACAATGTTGAATAGAAGTGGTGAAAGAGGACATCCCTGTCTTGTTCCCGTTTTTAAAGGAAATGGTTTCAGTTTCTCTCCATTAAGAATGATGTTGGCCATGGGCTTAGCATAGCCTTTACAATGTTCAGGTATGTTCCTACTATCCCTATTTTTTCTAGTGTTTTGAGCATGAAGGGGTGTTGTATTTTGTCAAACGCTTTTTCTGCATCAATTTAAATAACCATATGATTCTTATCCTTAAGTCTATTGACATGATGGATTATGTTTATTGATTTATGGATGTGAAACCATCCTTGCATTCCAGGGATGAACCCCACTTGATCGTGGTGCACAATTTTCTTAATATGTTTTTGGATACGGTTTGCCAATATTTTGTTAAGGATCTTTGCATCTATATTCATCAAGGATATTGGTCTAAAATTTTCTTTTCCTGATGTGTCTTTTCCTGGTTTGGGTATGAAGGTGATATTAGCTTCATAGAATGAGTTTGGTAGGGTACCCTCCTTTTCTATTTCCTGGAATACTTTGAGAAGTATTGGAATGAGTTCTTCTTTGAAGGTCTTGTAGAACTCAGCTGAGAATCCATCTTGTCCTGGGCATTTCTTGGATGGTAGGTTTTTAATGGCTTCTTCTATTTCATTGCTTGATATTGATCGGTTTAAATTGTGTATGTCCTCCTGGTTCAGTCTGGGAGGAGCATATGTCGCTAGAAATTTGTCAATGTCTTCGGTAGATTCTCATTTGTTGGAATACAGATTTTCAAAGTAGCTTCTCATTTTGTTATGTATCTCAGTGGTGTCTGTTGTGATATTTCCTTTTGCATCATGTATTTTAGTAATTTGAGTCTTCTCTCTCCTTCTCTTTGTTAGTGTGGCTAAGAGTTTGTCTGTTTTGTTTACTTTTTCAAAGAACAAACTTTTTGTTTTGTCAATTTTTTGAATTGTTTCTTTTGTTTCAATTTCATTGATTTCAGCTCTGATTTAATTATTTCTTGTCTTCTACTACTTTTGCTGTTATTCTGTTCTTCTTCTTCTAGGGCTTTGAGCTGTAATGTTACGTCATTTAGTTGTTGACTTTTCATTCTTTTCTGGAATGCACTCCATGCAATGAAGTTTCCCCTTAGTACTGCTTTCATAGTGTCCCAGAGATTTTGATATGTTGTATCGTCATTCTCATTGACCTCTAAGAATTTTTTTTATCTCCTCCCTGATGTTTTCTGTTATCCATATTTCATTCAATAGCATATTATTTAGTCTCCAGGTGTTGGAGTAATTTCTGTTTTTTGTTTTGTCATTGATTTCTTCTCTCAGTCCATTATGATCTGATAGAACACAAGCCAGTATCTCTATTTTTTTGCATTTCCTAAGGGCTGCTTTGTGGCATAACATATGGTCTATTTTCGAGGAAGTTCCATGTGCTGCTGAGAAGAAAGTGTATCTGCTCGTTGATGAATGAAATATTCTATATATGTCTATTAAGTCTAGGTGATTGATTGTGTTATTGAGTTCTATGGTTTCTTTGGTTGGATTTTGTTTGGAAGATCTATCTAGTGGTGACAGCGGTGTGTTAAAGTCACCCAGAATTATTGTGTTGTGGTCTATGTGATTCCTGAAATTGAGAAGGATTTGTTTGATGTACAGGGATGCACAATTGTTTGGGGCATAAATATTTACTATCGTTAAGTCTTCCTGATTTATGGTTCCCTTAAGCAGTATGAAATGTCCTTCTTTATCCCTTCTGACTAACTTTGGCTTGAAGTCCACTTTATCTGATATAAGGATGGAAACCCCCGCTTTTTACTGAGTCCATGTGCGTGGTAGGTTTTTTCCCATCCTTTCACCTTTAGTCTGTGGATGTTTTTTTCCATGAGGTGAGTCTCTTGCAGGCAGCATATTGTTGGGTCTTTCTTTTTAATCCATTCTGCCAGTCTATGTCTTTTGATTGATGAGTTCAGGCATTAACGTTCAGGGTTATTATTGAGATATGATTTGTATTCCCAGTCATTTGGGTCTATTTTTGGTTTTTAATTTGGCTTGGTTTCTCCTTTTTGTGGTTTTTCTCTAAGGTAGTTCCTCCCTTTGCTGACCTACATTGTTGTTTTTCTTTTCCTCCTCATGGAATATTTTGTTGAGAACATTCTGTAGTGCAGGCTTTCTATTTGTAAATTCTTTTAACTTTTGTTTATCATGGAAGGATTTTCTTTCATCTTCAAATCTGAAGGTATGTTTTGCTGGGTATAGGATTCTTGGTTGGCAACCATGTTCTTTCAGAGCTTGAAATATGTTGTTCCAGGCCCTTCTAGCTTTTAGAGTCTGGATTGAGAAGTCTGCTGCTATCCATATTGGTTTCCACCTATATGTAATCTGATGCTTTTCTCTCGTGGCCTTCAAAATCCTATCTTTATTTTGAATGTTAGGCATTTTCGTTATAATGTACCTTGGTGTGGATCTGTTGTGATTTTGTGTATTTGGTGTTCTGTAAGCCTCTTGTATTTGATTTTCCATTTCATTCTTCAGGTTTGGGAAATTTTCTGCTATTATTTCATTGAATAGGTTGTTCATTCCTTTGGTTTGTATCTCCATGCCTTCCTCAATCCCAATAATTCTTAAATTTGGTCTTTTCATGATGTCCCATAGTTCTTGGAGATTCTGTTCATGATTTCTTACCATCTTCTCTGTTTGGGAAACTTTATTTTCAAGATTAAATATTTTGTCTTCATTGTCTGAGGTTCTGTCTTCCATGTCGTCTAATCTTTTGGTGATGCTTTCCATTGAGTTTTTTATTTGTTTTTTTCCTTCATTTCAAGGATTTCCGTTTGGTTTTTATTGAGAATCTCTATCTCTTTGTTGAAATGATCTTTTGCTTCCTGTAGTTGCTCTTTCAGCTTATTGGTGTTAACATTAATTGCCTGCATTTGCTCTCTTTATCTCATCCTTTGCTTTGCGAATCATCTTAATCATGTATAATCTGAAGTCCTTTTCTGACATTTCTTCTAACATACCGTCATTGGATTCTATTAATATAGAATCTAGATTTGTTTGGATCATTTTCTTCCCTCCTTTTTTCATGTTGTTCATGTATCTTCCCCTCTAGCAGTGCAGATCTGGGGTATTGCAGATTTCCCCCTATAGGCTTATAGTGGCCCTATAGGTTTCCAAAACATTTTTCTTTAAGGGGAGATCAATATTAGCAGTGCCCAATTTAGACACTATGCAATCCTAGATCAAATAGCTCCTATGAGGACAATAACAATGTTGTCATAATAAACAGAATGAGTTCAAATATTATCTTCAGTAAAACAAACAGATTTGCAGTAAGGTCTGCAATTTCTAATGGAGGACAAAGAGGATGCAGAGGGATGTAGAATGTAGCTGTTAATGGGACAAGAAAAGAATATACAGAAGTTCTAGATAATAGAAAGGGTGAGAGTGTAATCAAAAGAAATCAGATGTTAGCATGCAAAAAGGGAGAAAGAGACTCTGAGGGAACAGGTAAACAAAAGGAAAAGAGAGCAAGAAAAGTAAAGAAATAAAAACTTAAATTTTTTCAATAAGGAGAAAAAAAGAAAATCTACAGTATAACAGTCATATAGTAATGAAACCTCCCAGTGTTCAGTAGCCTGATGCATGAGAGGTACCTGACAATGAGCTTCAAGCCTCCAGCAGGCGTCTCAGGATGGGATTTGCCCCACCTAAAGATTGGAGGTACCACTTCCAGGATTATCCAAGATGGCCGCACTGGCTTCCAAATGTGTTGGCAAATGGGGAGCTGCAGCTCAGGGTGTGGACGTGGTCAGCTGGAGGTCCTGGAGGCGGGTGCAGTTGGTCAGGCAGGGGTCCTGGAGGTCGGGTGTGTTTGGTGTGGTTGTGGGATCCTGGAGGCCATGTGCAATCAGTTGGTCTGGGGTCCTGGTGACAGGGCACAGTCAGTTGGTCTGGGGGTCCTGGCGGCAGGGAGCAGGCAGTTGATGTGAGGGCCCCAGAGGCAGGGAGTGATCAGTTTGGCTGAGGGATCCTGGAGATGGGGCTCAGTCAGTCTTCCCAGGGGTCCTATGGGGCCTGGCTGTTTTCTCAAAATGGCGGCAGCCACGTGTAATCAAACCTGCAGGTACTGTCACTGAACTTCCAGGCAACAGCAGGCAGCTGGTGCTCCACTGGCGGTTGGCAATCAGTTTCTTATGGTATCTTTTGAAAAATATTTCAGTACCATAAAACTTTCTCAATAATATATGAGCTCTTTGAGGGAAGGACTCATGCTATAAGTCTATGTATTTCTCACAGAACTTAGAAGAGTATTCACAACTCTTTTTAACTTTAATTAACCTGAATGGAGGCAAAAGCTAGGCTTGCATGGTCTTCAGAGCAGGGTGTACAGTTTCATGGGGTGACCAGACAATATGCTAGAATATAGGAAGAAAATATTACAACTTCTGTTTACACTTTTTACCATGTTTGACATTTCTATTTTTGTGTATGTTTATAATGTACACAATACAAATATATACACAGATCTATCTATCTATTATCTATCTATCTATCTATCTATCTATCTATCTATCTATCTCATTGTTAAGATAGTTTAATCCTGAGACTCCAGATGAGAACATTTTCAGTCTCCAGTGTTTAGATGAGTGATAAAAACTTGACCTAATCAAAGTCAGGTCAAATATTTTTTGAGAACTTACTGTGTGCCAGGTATTATGCTAAATGTTTGGCATACATTAACTTACTTAAGTCTCATGACAATTTTATAAGGTAGGTGTTATTACAGTCCTTATATTGCAGAATAGGATACAAAGCACAGACATTAAGTAAGTTACTGCAAAGTTATGTAATAAACAAGTAATGAGTCAAGATTTAAAACTACTTCCGTTTGAATCCAAAGTTGATCTTTCTTGGAAGATTTTTCAAGTACATAATTCTATTACTTTAATAGATATAAAACCAATAGAATTACCTATTTCTTCTTCAGTGATTTCTGAGAGATATGTCTTTCAAGGATTTTGAACCTTTTCCAAATTTGTGTTAATCAGTGCTACTTTAGCATGTATTTCTCTTTTACAGGCATCCATATGAACATACTATGGTATGAATGTTTTCCATAGTAAAATAGTAAGTTACCTAACCAAGGTATTATGAGAACCATATAGTGATATTAGTGAGTGTACATCATCTTAAGAAAAATGAAATAAGTAATGTGATTACATCTGTGATATTTTTTTCCTCTTAAAAATTAAAAATAAATCAGATATCTTCCATAAAGAATTGTTTCTGATTTTCTAAGACTGAATCCAAAGTAACACTTGCTTTCTGGTTTTTCAGCTGTTTCTGAAAATATGACAATTGAAGAAACCAATACAACACTTTCACAACAAATAAACTTGACAACCCCTTCCCAAATTACTGGATTAAGACCACAAAAGACTGAACATTCAACTGCAGTGATGTCTAAAAGCATGCCTATGTTTGCAACTGATTATACAACTTTATTCTATTCCAATAAAACATCTCCACCTCTAGAAACAATGACTACATCAACAAATTTAAAGACATCTATAGCTGAGACAGCTACCTTTGTAGCAGATGGTTTATCTTCTTCTGCAGTCATCACTCAGCCTACCCAGAGTACATGCCTATGCACTACCACTGATTCCATAAAATTAACTAAATCCTCAAGTTCCAAAAGCACAAGGACAACAAAAATGGCAGAAACCATGACTACTAAGATCTTACATCCAACTACAGCTGTTCATTTCCTTTCCACATCTGGATTTACCAAGAATGCAGTTGCATCAAAAACTTCAGAAATTGAATCTCAGTCAGCTGTTATGAAGACAACATCTCTATTCTCAATTATTGAGTCAGCATCCATGTCTACAACATCTTGGCCCAAACAAAAATCTACAGTTATTGCACCTCTCCCTTTCTCCACATCTGGACAAGAATTTCTCTTATCTACAGCTACCAGAACTGTACCATGGTCCACAGTAGAAGAGACTTCAGGTAGAAGTATGGGCATTGAGACTGCATCAGCATTCCCATCTGAGTCTCTGCTCATCTCCACAATTACTCCAATGGATTCTGTATTTCCCAGAAATCAAACAATATCTACATTGGCAACAACTGATATGGAAATAGCATTTACAGTTCAATCTGTGATGCCTATTGAGACCACGCCTACCCTAAGAACATCAGAAACAAAATGGACATCTACAAATTTCCAGAATATTTCTTCACCCAGCTTGGGGGATGCCATATCTACCTCCATTTCAAAAGAGACCTCCTCTATGGCTCTTTATTCCATGACCTCCTCTCCAAACACTGGAACTCAGAATGTACAGACAGTTGTTGATGCTGAGAGTTCAAACACAGCCTTCACTCCTGCAATCATACTTACACCTACAGTGGTTGAAACTATCCCCCCAACAATCACAGGGCCACTACAGACCCATAATACACCCACAGCTGGTGAACACATGCTTACTTTGTTTTCTACTAAATCATTTTCCACATCCAAGCCATCTGAATCAGGTTCCACATCTACAACTGAGGAAACTGTGCATGAATTTTCCACCAATGTTACCACTTGGACTTCTAGGCCAGAACAGACCCTGGTTACATCTACAAATACAACCACCACACTTACATTTGTACCTAATGAAAATTTCACATCAGCATTATATGAGAATATTACTAATACAGAACATTTATCCACAGTTATCACCCCAATGGAAGCCTCCACAGAGAGCAAGACTACCACTAGTACTGATGCTACTACAGCTAGATATACAGCAGCTCTATCCAAAATAACATCTTCACAGTTTGCTAATTTTTCTACCACATCTGGAACCACCTCTGTAACTAAACTTCCTGAGTTTAATTTTACCACCTTACAACTAAAAACCAACTCTATGTCCACAGTAGGTGCAAATGAACTTCCTTCAACACCAAGGGAGACAGTTGTTCCACCAGCAGATATAATATCTACCCTTGCTGACATTAAACTAAATTTTTCTACTGAGGAAAACACTTCTGAGGCTACACAAACTGAAACAAATGGTACAAGCACATTTGGTGATACAACGGCCCCTGTACCAAAGTCTGTCACAACACAAAAATTCAGTGTTACTGTGACAAGAAAAGAAACAACTTCCCATCATCTTAAGGGAAAATCAACGATAGCAGCAGTAGCTGAGGTTTCTCAATTTTCAACAATGCTGGAAATGACAGATGAATCAGCACAAATGGTGACAGCTTCTGTCACTGTTTCCCCTTTTCCTGATATAGAAAATCTGACTAACCCATTGGATAATAAAACTGTAACTACTGAGGTGGGAGGGAGCTGGCTTTCAACAAAATTGATGAAAACCACACCTAGGAGTCTATACGACGTAGTTACAGAAATCTTTAATTCAACACACAACTATACTGCACATTGGACTTCAGAGACACCTGGGGGGAATTCTGCTCCATCTTCCACTTATGGGAGAATGCAGACAGTCCCTGAATCCCTGGGTGCTTCTACCACAAGAATACTGGAAGCCAGTTTCACCACTATTCCTACAGACAGGACAGCTTTGTTCTCATCTGCTAATATCTTGCCTCCACAGACTCCAGCTACTCATTCCTCAATAACCCCTACACCTGTTACCCATATGATTTCACTGCCAGTTAATGTCTCTGCTGTCACCTCTATGGTGGTGTCTGATGCAACTAAGGTGACCATGTCTGAGCCTTCCACACTGGCCAGAGATTTCTCCACATCTGAGCTCTCGGATGTTTCAACCCTGTCATCAGCTACAATGAGCACAGCATTGATGCCACAATTAAGTCAAAAAGCTTCCACAACTAGTGATGCCATGCCTACCCACAGAGACTCAACTGATACCACTTCAGGGGTCACAGTGATCTCTACTACAATGACACCCAAGGCAGAAACTGTAGTCTCCATGAGACCCTTCACTCCTATGACATCTAACACTAGGGCCACCCTTTCCTCCACCTCAGCTGACACAGTAACTCCATCCACACACCCTCTTGTCTGCTCAAAACCTCCCCCTGACAACATACCAATTGTGTCCTCTACTCATTTGGCCACAACTACATCTGCACCAGTAGCAACTCAACCCAAATCTCAAGTGGAGGAGACTTCTACCTATGCTCTTAGCTTTCCATATACTTTCAGCAGTGGTGGAAATGCTCTTAGCTTGGCTACTGGCACCACAGAGACCTCTGTTGTTGATGAGGACATGTCTTCATACACCTCTGTCAATAAGCTTACAACCTCAGTGGATGTTCACATTTCTCAGTCTTCCACACATCTTGTAAACACACCAGTCTTTACACAATTGGCAACTGGCACCTCTACTTTATCTTCTGACCAAGGGCAGATTATCACTTCCCTGGGGAAAACCCCAGGAACTTTGGCAGTGACAGAAATATCTCCTTTGAATAATTCTTTTGTTTATGACTCCCAGGGTACTTCATCCTTAGAAATGACAGATACAGGATTTTCTGAGACTACAAAACTTTCTAGCCATCGAACATATTTGCCTTCAGAGAGTCAACTTGGGACTACACCTGATGGGAATTCAGCTTCATTTCCCACTTCTGGGAGCACACAGGCTACATCTACCTTGACTTCAAGTAAAACAGCAGATGTTCACATTTCAGAAATGTCTACTGGTTTTGGGAAAACAATTCTCCCTTCACAAACTCTGACAATAACCACTTTTTTATCTCCTGATAAAGGAAGCACAAGTGCCCTTTTAGCATATACTCCCAGGACTGCAGAAATGATAGTGAATGCCTCTTCTACAACTCACCTTGTCTCATATCACCAGAATACTTCACTTGTTGATACCACAACTTCCAGAATATCAAATTCTGTGCTTATCAACACAACTCTTTCACACTTACCTTCACTTAAGACTCAACCCGAGGTGACTTCAGTGGCCTCTTCTACTTCTGAAAGCATACAGACTTTCTCTAAGTCTTTGTCTCCTTCCACAACTGGACTATCCAATAACAATTTTACAATGATGTCTACTGATGGGATCACCACAGCCCTTTCTGTTCCAAATGTACCTACAACACTTCTTGGGGCAACTTCCATGACAACATCAATTCCCGTTTACCATATGTACTCAATGCCAGTTAATGTCACTACTTTTACTTTCAAAAATATCTCTGACACTCCCACAATACCAATGACCGGGTCTTCTAAAACTACACACTCAGATTTTGGGAAAAATCCCACCATGGTCACTTCTGGGCCTATGTCTGAGATGTCCTCTATGGCAGTTAATAATTCTGCTTCCTTACCTGCAGCAGGCTATTTTGACAATTCCACAAAAATTGGGTCATTCTCTATTATATGGTCTTCAACTACCCCTAGGACCGCTATGACCACACGCACATCTACACTGAAGGTCATACCTGTGACATATGCTGGGCCTACTTCAGAAATGATCACACCTACATCCACATCCTTTCCAACAGAGCCAAGTTTTCCATCCATGAAAACCATTCCAACCACTATTGCAGCTGGAATAATGCCTTCAGCTGTAGGCACCACTGCCTTCTCTATACTTAGTTCTAAGAACTCTGAAGCTATTTCCTCCATTCCAGTGACCACATTTTCACCATTACTGTCAACAACCCAACAATCATCACAAGGAGATGAGGCTACAACTCTGGACATATTACTTGGGATTGCTAACAGCTCCCATTATACTGTGAGCAATGGTAGAGTGACTGCTCTCACAAATACTTATTCCAGAACTCCTGTCTCTGAAAGTGCACTTTTGCCCACTCCTTCAGATAATCTTCATACTTCCTTGAATATCCAGGTTTCCCCATCTTTGATTGACTCTAAGAGCACTCTTGGGCCCACAAAAAGTGTAAAAGCCACCACCACTTACCTTTCCTCAAATACAGGAAAGATGACTTCCTTGTCAGAAAATATTTCCTTTACAGCTGAGATAACAAAAAGAGCTACATCTGGGAATACTCCTGTTTTATATCCTTCACGGACCTCATCCAATACAACTACTCCCTTTTTGACATCACTTCTTCATTCACCTCATGGTACTGAGGCAAATGCTGAGTTCTCTACTTCAGAGGTCTCTCTTACATCCCAAATGGTTGAATATCCAGTTCTGGGAACAGTTACATCTAGTAACACACAGTCTCTGCTTACAACTTCCCAGGAGACACCCAGAACTGAAGATTCTCAGTTTCAAATTTCCACCACTACTCATGTGCCTACATCCAAAAAGATGGAAACAGAGACTCAACACCTTGTCCCTGGGTCTTTGTCAACATTTGCAACCTCTCAGTCTGGTCTAGTCTCTAAAGATGTTATGGTAATGACATCAATTACCACATCAGAATTTCTTCCTACCTTTGCGATTTCTGGGAGTTCTTCATTATCAACATCTTTAAGAGACATCTCTACCTCTTTGGCTAATATTAAGCACACATTTGAGAAAGCAATCACATCTGTAATGCCTAGAACCACACAAATACCAAATCCTTCTGTAATCTCCAAGGCAACTACTTCATCCATGCTGACTTGGATCTCATCTAGTCTTCCTTCAGGTTTCCCCCTGGCAACTATAACTAATCATCCTCACATTATAACTTCCTCCCCAATAGCGGTGTCAAAATCCACATTTCCAAATTCTTCCATGATATCAACATACCCACCCATTAACATTAAAACACTGCCCTTTTCTACTGGAAGCAACACACTCACAAAAAGTACTCCTACACCTACCCTGGGCAGTATCATTAATGGCTCTCCAACTTCTCTCCCTATTTCTACAAAAATCACAGATGATAGTATGTACATTTCCACATCCCCTGGGATATCCTCCAGAGCCACTGTGACTACCAACTTCAGAATTGGGTCTCAACCGCCATCTGTTGGTGGAATGAGTATGTGGCGTTCTACAACTGACCACACCCTATCTATTGGTTCCATGCCTCTGCCTAACCCTACAAACACATCTGCATGGAGCACAATTCCAGCTGCATCAGTATCTTCTACTTTAACTCTTCCTAAGCCCACACTGGTTTACCTTATAAATACAACCACTGCTACATCTGCTGCTACTGGAGCTTCATTTCCATTCACAGCTACTGGAATGACACATCCCTCTACAGCAACAATGCCTTCACTAATGTCTTCCTCTTTTGAGACAACCTGGCTGGACTCCACATCTTCCTTTGTATCTACAGAAGCACTGACTTCCTCAGTTTCAGCTGGGTCCAAAGGTACTATATTTTATGCATGTGTCCCTAACAGAATACATGATGGGTATATGTTCCCCAAGTTAGTTCTCTGAGGGCAGAAGAGATGAAGAGGTGTGCAAGTGTTCATATTCTTCAGAGGCATAGTGGGTACATTAGTACCTTATCCAAACAGAATTGTCTAGAAATGTTTCTTGTATTTATTGAGATATAATGCAAATGTATCTTTTCACTCAGTATGACATTTCTAAGCCTTCTTTCCACATGTTTTGTTCTTGATGCCCTGGCTGACTCTGCCAATGTGAACGTACTAGAAACTTCACCCCTACCCAGTAGGGGATCGTATGGCCCTAGGTCTGACCATGTTTACCACGCATCAGAAAACACTGGAATATATTCTATGTTGCCTTTAAATTCCTGATGTGCAGGTCTTAGCCTTTTCCAATCCCATATCCAGCTGACTAAGAATACTTATCCATAAACAGGGAATATTTGACTTCCGTATTGTTCCAATTTTGTGTGTCCCTGAAACTTACACTATTTCAAAATTAAAATGATAGGATACACAAGAGCAGGAGGAACTTAAGGAGAGAAAATCCTGAAGCAGAAAGAAAGATTGGGGTGGGGTACTCAGGTTACTTTCTCAGTACAAAAGCTCATATGAGATAATGTTCATTTTGGCCAGTGAATGGACTGAAAATCTGTTGGTCAATGAAAGTAGAGAATTTGGGGGATTTGTAGCATATCCATCAACTATGTAGAACTCAGGAAAATGTCTGAATAATTAAAACAAAAATGGGATGATACCATTCTGTTTTGCTTTTGAATATGGTGCCAAAAGTGATGGTTCTTGACCTTGCAGTTAAATTAAGCAAAGTTTAGGCATGAGAGGTCATTGTTTCATTTGTTTTAAAATGGACAGTGGTTTTAATCAAATTTATAGAAGTCAAATTTCTTGAACTAAATGAATAAAATTAATCTCCTTGTTTTTAGTTACAGTTTCCTTCTACAATATTGAAATGAGTTTCTCTGTCTTTGATGAAGAGCCAAGGGTCCCTGTTACCAGTGTTATAAGTGAATTTGCAAAAAATTGGGTAAAATACTTTTTTGAATACTTATGGTACATCTAAATGTATATGACAAAGAGTTAGTAGGTTAAAATTGGATTTTATTTTTTTTCTATCAGTAATCCATTTCACAGATAATGAGTTTTGATTTTTTGCACCTCAAATCTATTCTGTAAACAACACTGTGAGGATCTATGCAATCACTTTCATAGTGCCAACAGTTGAAAACTTTTATGGAATGTTATTATTTTCATTTGTTTAGAGCTGCATATTTCTCTCCACTGACACAACTTCTAAGTCTGCCATATTTTTCTATTTGGGTTAAAGTAGGAGAACAGTGATAAATTCTGTGCCATTGTGTTTAAATATCTTTGTTTTCTGCATCTTAACTTCTCTCTCCTTGCAGTTTTCTGATAGTAAGACTAATACAATTTGTAAAAATTATCAGATATTAGTATCTAAAACAGAAAACAAATCTCCTCTACTGCTGCTCCTTCCATTAACTCCTCCTAATGGTCTAAAGCATATTCACTTATATATTTTAGATCTTTTCTATACATATTATAACATTAATGCATGTGCATTTATTCATATCAATAATTGGAATCATACTATTATGCTACTCTTCAGTTCTCTACTTACTCAACCATGTATATTTCAAATTTAATTTTTGTGGTGCTGATAACCAAGCCTTGGCAACCCTTGTACATGTTTAGGCAAGCACATTATACCAGTAAGCTGTATCCCCAACCATTAACCATTTATCTCTGAGCATATTCATGGTGGCAAATATAGATCTACCTCATACACTTTAACAAATGAATAGGATTTCACTATATGGTTGAAATGTAGTGTTTTCTTCTTTCAAATCTAGATATCCATTGGTGGACATTTAGGTTGTTTCTATTTTGCCTCTGTTTTTAAACACTTCTTAGAGCAATGCCTTTGAAATAAATTTTGAGGCACTGGAAGATAAATTCCTAAAATTGTAATTGTTACATAAAAGATTGTGAAGGTTGTACATATTAAGAGTTATTAACAAATGGCCTCCCAGATAGGTAATACCAACTTGCATCTTCCATTCAGCAGTGAATGGTCACACTGGTTTCCCCTCTCCCCATCAGCACTTACTTTCAAGTATATAGGACATGAGTATAAGTGCTTGAAAATGGGTGAGTGTATCAGTCTACTCATGTTGTCTTATGAAGCTCTGACAGACTAGGTGACTGGAAAGATAGGCATTTGTTTTCTCACAGTTCTGGAGGCTGGAATTTCAAGATAAAGGTGTTGTCAGGGTTGGTTTCTGGTGAGCTCTCTCTCCTTGGCCTGCATATGACTGCCTTCTTGTTGTGTCCTTACAGTATTTCCTTTGTGCACATGCATCTCTGTCCTCTCTCTCTTTTTTTTTTATAAGAATACCAGTTATATTGGATTGGGGCCCCACTCTTATGATCTCATTTGCTCTAGCTCCAAATATTATCACACTTGGGGTTAGGGCCTCGACATTTGAATTTTTGGGGGAAATATTTCAGCCCATAACAGTAGGTAAAATGTAAATTGGAAAACTGAAGGGAGCAGGTTTAGATGTTGAGCCAGCTGAAATAATGAATGCAGCTTACTGATCACATTGTCCCAGGTGACTTTGCTGGGTTAAAATAGAAGAGTAAGAATATGAAACTGATTTTTCTGTTTTTTTTTTTTTCTTTTACAGTTGAATTATATCTTTAGAGACAGTGAATTTTCTCTTGCTAATCTGGCTATCCAAATAAAAAGCAGGTATGTGGATGACATCTTTACTGGTTTGAAGGGCAATTTGAGGGCATTCTTGATCTATTCCTATCCAGTAGAAATTTCCTTTTGTACACCTGAAATTTGGGGGCTACCACATTTATAGTTGCATCCTCCCTTCTAAGTTTTCTTTGAAATGAGGAAATGTATCTTATTATTGTAGAGTATAAAGCCAACAGGAGGACAAAAGAAACAAAAAATAAGTTGAAATTAAACTGAGTTATTTCTATTGCTCTTATAGTTTCTAAAATTTCATGAATCTGTGACTCAAAGAAATCATGCCTTGAAGGGATGAAAAGCTATAGATGTCCAAGTCCGTGAAGATTTATAAGACCTTTTACTTTCAGATGATGTACTTTTTGGAATTAGAAATTCCAAAGGGAATATGGAATGTTTAAAATGAGGAATGTCAACTACTCCAAGACTTGCTTGGGGCACAAATTTCAAGAGGTGATTGAAATAGGCAGAAACTGAGTAGTATCAAGGAAACCATGCTAAAGGCTTTCAGTCACCTGAAAAATGCTTCCTGTGCTTTATCTCTGCACAAATATTAGTTCTCAGTTAAAGGGACACCCAGAACGACAGGAATGGCTCTGTTAAACCTGATCAGCTGATTTAAAAAATTGTCTTACTCTGTTTTCTGTCACATTATCAGAATACTTCATACTGGGTAATTTATTTAAAAAATGAGATTTATTTTGGCTTATGAGTCTGAAGGCTGGGAAGTTCATGATCAGGTAGCCACATCTGGTGCAGGCATGGAGCTGCTTCAACTCATGGTGGAGAGGGGAAGGTGTGTGTGAGCAAGTGTGCACAGAAGAGGTAAAACAGGAGGGGCAGTCTCATTTTATAACAATCTACTCTCATGATAACTAATCCAGCCCCATGAGAGTGAGAACTCACTCATAATAGAAAGACATAAATCCATTCATAACACCTCTGCCCTATGATCCGAACACTTCTAACTAGGCTCCATCTCCCAACACTGCCACTTAGGGAACCAAGTCTCAACATGAGCTTTAGTATTGATAAATCATATTCAAACCGTATGGCTAAATGTGAGTACCTTCTCTAAGCTGTATTTCTGTTTTTCTTATATGTTCAAATATTCATAGGTGGGAGGTTCATATAAATGAATGTAAGTAAATCTGTTGTAGATGATTGTCTTAGTTTGGGCTACAATAATAAAAATACTATAGACTGGGTGACTTAAACCATAGGAATTCATTTCCTACAGTCTGATGGCTGGGAAGAAAGCATGGTCAGGTCCTAGTGAAGGCTTCTTTTTTTATTGTGTCCTCACATGGCAGAGAACAGAGAAAGAGGAAGCTCTCCTGTCCCTACTTTTAACATCACTAATCCTGTTCATGAGAGTACCACATTCCTGACTTAAGTACCTCCAAAAGGCCACATCTTCTAATATCTCATAGGGGATTAGGCTCCAACTTGTGAGTTTTGAGTAGACACAAATATTCAATCCAAAACAATTACTAACACAAAGTTGGAGATATTTGGGTTATACAATTTTCCTTTTCAGAATTGTTTATTGTTGTTCCTTACTGCAAGGTAAGATGTGGCCATTGTAAAATCTTAGAATTTTACAGAAATACATGACATGGAAAATGAAAATCTCTGGTAAGTTACCTTTCCTTACTCCTTTAAAAACTACTGCAAGGGCTGGGGATGTAGCTCAGAGGCAGAGCACCTACTTAGCACGCATGAGGTTCTAGGTTCAATCCTCAGCACTGAAAAACAAAAAAACAAAAAACAACTGAACAACCTATTTTATATATTCATCTAGATTTTTTCTCATGCATTTACTAAGAGAACAGAATCCTACTCTATATAGTGTTTAACAACTTTCTTTTCTTACTTTGTAATGCATAGTGTTTTCTTACTTTGTAATACATCAAGCCCATCTTTTTAGGCCAACACATACAAATATATCTTATACATTTTGATAATTGCATAAGATTCTTCTGTGGGGGCATGATATGATATATGTGTTCAGTTGTCTAGTGACAGACATTCTACCCTTGTATATGTGTTTTATGTACTGTTACTAGTATGATTATGGAATAAATTCCTGGAAGTAGGATTGTTGAATCAAAGTTTACCACAATTTGGTATGTAATGACCAAGTTCATTTCAAGTGTCCCATTGAACCTATACCACTACTTAAATTCCAAGCTGAGGGAACTCTACTCTTCTGCCTCAGAGATTCCTTTATCCTGATCTTGCACCCTGTGAATTTGGTACTATATGTCATTTTTCTATAATTTTGTGATGCTTTTGATACAGGAAAACTTCTGAGGAAGAAATGGCCATGTACCAAGATATTGTAAGTAATTTTTTTCAAAATCAACCTACATTGACCCATTCTATACCTGCTCAGATTATAATCAGGAATTACATTAGTAAATAGGTCTTCGACCCAAGGGTGTATTATCAGGCAAGGTTCAGTGGTGACAACTGAATATTAAATAGCGTTACTTCCACAAGAACACATTAAGAAAACCATCCCTTGCTTGTCTGAACTATCTGTGTGGTAGTTTTTTTAGGTACATTTTGTGGGCTAAGGGAGTGTGGAATGAATTGGGATTGTAAGTGTTTTGTGGAATTTCTTCATTGTTGACATTTCACACAACTCCCCATATTTTCTAAGAGTGACACGATTGTTTGCAAGACTACCTTCTATTTGTATACCTATGAAATCAGAGTGTGACAAAGCTATATCCCATCATCCTTGCCCCAAATTTCAGTACTTATTCTATTGGCTTAAAGTCTTACAATGGTACACTCCAAAATGATTAGAAACACAGAGTTTTTAAGGTATTTAAATAGAGGTAAATATTTTGACTATACAAAATACAATCAAGCACAAAGTGCATTATCTAACATAACTTAAAATACTTCCAATAAATTGTTGTCAAAATTTTAAAATTTAATGTTACAGATAACATGATATAAATAAAATTTCACCTAATAGTTATAAAAGCTTTTTGGTGATAATCTGGCCAAACTGCCTGGAATGGAATCCCTGTTCCTCCACTTCCTGGCTGTGGGACCTGAGACAACTTAATCAATCTCTCTGTTTCTTAATTTCCTCATCCATAAAATTAGGATTGCTACAAGGATGGAATGAGATAACTTATGTTAAGTGCTTAGCAAAGGACTTAGAATGCATTAAATGCTCCATGTTTATTATCATCACTACTGTGTTAATATTTAGATCCAGGAGCTTAGATTCTGCTCCCAGTCCTGTGACTCACTCGCTGTGTGGTAGTAGGAAGATCATTTAACTTCCTTGAGACTCAGCTTCCTCATCTAGAAAATGGGGTGACAATCCTTCTATTGCTCACCCTGCAGACTTGGAGTGAGGACTAAAGGCATTGGTACTTTTGAGGGTTGTTTGCAGATGCCAATGGGTTACAGAAATGTAAAGGATAATTATGGTTGTTGTTGTTAACAATAAGCCATGTACTCAGTTTTGACATTTGTTTAAAGATTGCAGTGACTATGTACTTTTCTTTTGCATCCATTGGAACAGAGAAAAGGGCAAGGAATGGCTACAATTTCCCATGTACCATACAGGTAGGAGCTGATCTTATTCATAGCTGGTACATTTAGTTCTGATTTTCCTTCCATTTAATTCTGTATGTGAGCCTGTTGGTCAGAGTTGTCAGAAGGAGATCAAAGTACTTGATGGTTATTTTACAGATGCTGTAATTGCGCTTTTGCCTTCATGAAATAGTTGCTTTGGTTTGCCACAGCACAGCCTAGCAACCTGCCTGCTGCCTCTTTGTAGTGAGGAGAAAATGGGGTCCAAAGTGGTTGTAATTCGAGAAAGGGGGAATAAACTGTTCGTTGTGGTCAATAAGGTTCATGAAATACTGAGCAGGAGATTGAAAACAACGACAGCAACATAGAAAGCATCCCTGGTCCTGCTCAGATTCATGGCCCAGCTCCTCCTGGTACACTGGCTATTGTTGATCTATTTGATGCACATCATAATGGACACATAGCCAAAAACCTCATTAACAGATCATTGAAATGTTCAATGGACTGAAGTAGAGTGTCTGTTGCAAGCAAGAGGAGAAGTTCCAAAACAAGGATTCCTATTCAGACTGGAAATCCAAAAGCTGAGAAGAGATAGGGTCCAAATTCAATGGGTAGGATGAGCAGGGACTTCACCACATATAGACCAGGCAAGGGGGAGACATCAAATAGATTGGATATACAGAGAAGTGTTGAGTAAAGACATCTAACTTTCAAAAACTGGTAAGAAACTCAACAAACATGTTCTTCAAAAACTGTATGTACCAAGAATCAATAAGTAGGATGGCATCAAATTAAAAATCTTCTGCACAGCAAAGGAAACAAGAGTGTGATGAGAGAGCCTACAGAATGGGAGAACATCTTTGCCAGCTACTTATCCAACAGGGGACTAATACCCAGAATATAAAAAGAAGAACTAAAAAACTTAACACTGAAAAAAAAAAAAAAACCAAAACCCAACCAATAAATGGGCAAAAGAGCTAAACATACACTTCTCAAAAGAAAAAAATACAAATGGCCAACAAATACATGAGAAAATATTCTACATTTCTAGCAATCAGGGAAATGTAAATCAAACTCTATTGAGTCAGGTATGGTGGCATGCCTGTAATCCCAGCAACACAGGAGGATTTGGAAGGAGGATCACAGGTTCAAGGTCAACCTCCACAATTAAGTGAGGTCCTAAGCAATTCCAGGAGACTCTGCTTCAAAATTAAATAGAAAGGGGAGGAATGGTGCCTGGGAATGTGGCTCAGTGATAAAGAACTTCTGGGTCCAATCTCTAGTATGAAAAAAATACATTGAATTTTCATTCAGTCCAGTCAGATGGCAGTGATCAATAATACAAATAATAAAAGCCAGTGAGGATGTAGGGTAAAATGTACACTCACACATTGTTGGTGGGACTGCAAATTAGTACAAGCACTCTGGAAAGCAGTATATAGTTTCTTCAAAAATATATGATCCAGAAGGACCTAGGAATTAGACCAGAGACCCTGCACTTAATAGAAGAAAAAGTAGGTCTAAATCTTCATAATTTCAGCCTAGGACCAGACTTCCTTAACATGACTCCCAAAGCACAAGATATAAAAGCAGGAATCAATAATTGGGATAAATTCAAACTAAACAGCTTTTTCTCAGCAAAGGAAACAGTTAACAGTGTGAAGAGAGAGCCTACAGAGTGGAAGAAAATCTTTGCCACACACACTTCAGATAGAGCACTAATGTCCAGAATCTATAAAGAACTCAAAAAACTTTACACCAAGAATACAAATGATCCAATCAATAAATGGGCTAAGGAAATGAACAGACATTTCACAGAAGAAGATGTACAAGCAATCAACAGATATATGAAAAATTGTTCAACATCTCTAGTAATAAGAGAAATGCAAATCAAAACTAGCCTAAGATTCCATTGCACCCCAATTAGAATGTCTATTATCAAGAACACAGGCAACAATAGGTGTTGGAGAGGATGTGGGGAAAAAGGTACACTCATATGTTGCTGGTGGGGTTACAAATTAGTGCAGCCACTCTGGAAAGCAGTGTGGAGATTCCTAAGAAAACTTGGAATGGAACCATTTGACCCAGCTGTCCCACTCCTTGACTATACCCAAAGGACTTAAAATCAGCATACTACAGTGATGCAGCCACATCAATGTTCTAGCTGCTCAATTCACAATAACCAAGTTATGGAACCAGCCCAGATTCCTATGGACAGACGAATGGATAAAGAAAATGTGGTTTATATACATAATGGAGTTTTACTCAGTCACAAAGAAGAATGAAATTATGGCATTTTCCAGTAAATGGACAGAACTGGAGAACATCATGTTAAGTAAGATAAACCAGCCCCAGAAAGTCAAGGGTCAAATATTTTCTCTCATATACAGAAGCTAGAGCAAAAGGGAAAAAGAGGGGATCCCATGAAAATAGAAGGGAGATCAGTGGAGTAGAGGAAGGAGATAGAGGGAGAGGGAGAAGGGATGAGAAAAGGGAGGAACAGTGGAATGAAATTGACCAAATTATGTTGTGTACAGATATAAATATACCAAAAGTGAATTCCACCCTTATGTATATCTATAAAGTACCAATATAAAAAACAATGAATAAAGGGAAGGAAGACCCACAGAGCAGAGGAAAGGGAGAAGGGGGAGAGAGAAGGGGAGGGAAACAGGTAATACTGGGGGCATAAATGAAGCAAATTATATTTCATGCATGTTTGATTATGCCAAAGTGAACCAAGTATTATGTATAACTATAATGTACTAATGAAATATTTTAAAACTACATGTGCAAATGGAAATGAAAAAAAAAGAGATATAGATAAATGTGAATTTTAAAAGGGTCTCCTCAAAGCAATATTAGAGGAATTTAGAAGGGTTAAAGACCTCATTGTATAGGTTGAGGTTAGGAATAGTCTATTCTTTCATAACATATATTTTAGTGGTCAGAAATACTTATGGGTCTTTGTGATTGAGAGAAACATCTCCCTAAAGTTCAGTTCTCTCATCTGTAGAATGGGAATAATTAACCTTATAATGTTGCTCTGAGGATCAAATGAGTCAAAACATGTACAACAAGAGCTCTACAAATGCTAGCTATCATTATCTTCATTATTATTCTATTATAGAAGTAAGCCTTCTGCAGATCATGCCTTTATGAAGTAATTGGGCATGTGTCTATTTGCCATATTGCAGTAATGATGGATAAATTAGAGATCAGGAGGATAGAAGGTTTTCTCTGAAATAATAAGTCCTGACACTTCATATTCTCTGTTAATTATTATAAACTCCTGGAGAAATCTCATGGCTACTCAATTTACACATAATATAAATGTTGCTCATATTTCATTTGAAAATAGATTTTCAGTTGTCTATTTTGGATATGAGAAAAATTTTCAGAAGATTTCAACATGCTTTCTTCCATCATTTCTTAACTTTTATCACCTAATATCTACAAAATGTTCGACGTTTATGGACTACCAACTAAGACAACTAGATCAAATTGTACTGTGTTGACATAACTGCACATTTTCTTTTTTGCTCCATTTTGTAGCTGTGCTTGTCAGGTCATCATAAAGGCCAACTCTTCTTTAGCATCCACAGAATTGATCATCAAGATCAGAAGTAAAATACTTGGCAACTTCACACATGGAAACTTCACACAAGATCGGTTGACATTATTAGTGAAGTCTGAAAACATCCTAGTGAAAAAGCTAGGTAATTATTTTGGTGGGATATTTCAGTATGAATTCACTCCCCCTATTATAGAACTCATGATGTATTCAGAGTAAGGACCCTAAGTTCAGGGGAAGAGATATCTTCATGATCCTTTTCACATCCTCAGTACCTGCTTGTCCTTATGGCCTTTCTACCTTTAAAAACTTGTGAAAGAAATGGGATACATGTTGTTTCTCTATTAAAAAAAAATTGTGAAAGAATAGATTGCCTGAGAGTTTATGAGAGATCATTTGTCAGCCGTGGATATTACCAGTGACCAATCCACCCACAGTGTGGGAGGGTTTTCTCTCTTGCACAAAACACCAGAGACCCAGAGTTTCTTTATTACACACAATAGATGCCTAATAGATACTTCTAATTTATTGATTGATTCAGGCATCCTATTCATCTTGGGAAATGACTTGGGAACTGTTCCAGATTTCTCTCCTAGACCTTTTCTTTCCTGATTAGGAAGGTTTAACTGGTAAAAGAGAAAGACTACCAGGCTACTCCAACTTTCTCCCATTTTTGCTAACTTTGTTTCTTTCTCTGACAGACTGCCATAAAAACTTTCGAGTTAACCCAGACACACATAGATATTCCTACTCACAATCCTTGGCAGAAAGTGAATGAAGTAGCAGAGGGCAGGCTGTGATTGCACGAGAGAGAGAGAGAGTGGGATGAGAAGCAGAGAAGTGTGAAAGCCACAGTCATAGCCCATTGTGCAAACGATGCTGATAAATGTGTCCTGAAAGTGAGAAGAAGGCACCTTGCATCACACACAACACTGGGATGGGTGGTTTAGAGGAAGGACAGTTGACAGGTGGATACTTTTGATGTTTTCCTCTAACACCCCTTTGTGTGACTGGAAGTTTTTTTTTTTTTTTCTAATGCATATATACTATTTAAACAACAACAAAAATTATCCTGTCAACTGGTGGTTTTAATGAAAAGGACCAAACCTGCAGTTATACCAGCTGGCTTAGTTAAACAAAAATACTCCATTTAAAGCTATTTTAAGTGAAGCCTGATTTAAATGACCTGTAGAAAGAGCCTTCTCTTTTATTTGCTGATGTGTGTGTGCAGGGTGATAATGATGGGTCGTAATGGATGCTCATGAGACTTTAAGAGCCCTTTGCCCTTGAAAATGTGCATACATTTTCTCTGTAGATCCAGGAAAGTGTGAAGCCCACGAAACACCCACTAAATACAAAGGGACATATAAGTGGCTATTAACCTACCCTACTGAGACAGCCCAAACTAGATGCATAAAAAATGAGGATGGAAATGCCACTAGAATCTGGTACGTACCGGCCAAGTTCTAATTGCTAGTTCACATACACAAAGATCCGCTTCGTTGGGGGCATGTTTCTATGTCATTTGTCTGGGCGTGCTCCCTCCCCTCCACCTCTACTGCAAGTCTTTCTTTTCTTCATCTTGTGGACTTAAAACATACATATGCAATATAATAAGAAAATAATGTCAAGAAGACAAAGAGAGAAGTCAGTCACCATCCCACCACTGAACACAGCTGTTTTTAGGTTGGCGTGTTGTCTTTCTCTGTATGCCTTTAAATTTTCTGTAGAGGTAATCACATTTCGGTTCTCATATCCATAATGTAATTTACTCTTTCACTCAATGGTTTATCAAACATTTTCCATGTTTTACATTCATTTTCTTAATGATCATTTCAAAAATCGGCCTCAGATGCTATCTCATTGATGGGCCATAGTAATTTACTAAATCACTCTTCTATTGTTGACTTTATCATTTTCCTTTTTAAAATCATCAGCCCTCTTTTCTTACTCTCTGCTGTTAATGGTTTATGCCATTAACGTAAGTGGGCAAGACCAGAAGGACAGCAGGTTTTGACAGAGGCTTAAAAGCACTCTTAGAAAGCCACATCTCCAACTGCATCCTACCTTTCCCTGCCTACATCTAATCAGTTCTTAAGGCAGGCAGCTCTGACAGCCGCAGTCAGGACTCACATGAGGCCTCTCCTTTCCAATCTCACTGCCTGGTGCAAGCCCTTTACTAGCTCTTGCCTCCTGTAGGGCAGTGCCCTTACCTTCTAACCACATGCTATCTCAGTTCCTTTCCACGCTGCTGCCAGCATGATTTTCCCAGTCTGGCTGTCATCATGTCATGCTCCTGCCCAGGAATGAAGTCCAAACCCCTAAACACAGTCCTCCAAACTGCAGACTCCCTCTCCTGCTATTAGGCTCACCACTCCCTCTCCCCTTACCATGCATTCCAGCCAAAAAGACCATTTGTTAGTCTGGACTCAATGGGCATTTCCTTGTGTCTTTTTCTCTGGATGTGTTTTTTGCTCTGCGGGGAGGTGGGGGTCGGGTGGGAGAAGTGTGTGTCTTTCTCTGTCTCTGTTCTTTTAGCACTGGACCCAGCTCAAGTGGTGAAAATAAATTCTCCTTGCTTGATGGTTTGATACATTCCACTCTATTTATACAGCTTTTTTTCATATTTTGCTCAATTTTAGAGAAGTGATATTTAGAATCTGAAACCACTGAACTACACAAGTTCCTGCCCTGTTTACCTATGCTACCTATTAACTTACCTAGAACATAGTGCATGCTCAATGAGTGTGTTGGTTGACTTGAACTGGATTAAACTGGATGAGGCACAGGGAAGGTTGGTTGAAAATATACATGGGCTACAGAGGGTTCTACACTAATCACCTAGAGAAAATTAATATACTGAGTTAGAGACTGCATTCCAACAAGAATTTCCCCTTACAAATAGGGGTAAGAGGAGGAAATGAAGGTAAGCAGTCATGTCCAGCAGACTGACATCTCTGCCTTGACTCTTGGTCAACTGCCCCATCCCCATCTCTCTTACCTAGTCATCCTCCCACCTGCTGACCCCCTTGTCACTTGTACCTCCAAGAGCAAAATTTTCTTCACTTGACAAGGAAGTACTGCATTCCTACCTGTGCTATCTTGGCCAGGAGGCTGGGGGTGGCCCAGGGGGAAGCATGACAAAATAGACCTGTTCCTTTGCCCCAGGATGCCCTTTATTTCTCCCTTCTCTCTTTTTCAGTTCAATCAGTATTCAAACAGGCAAATCTCAGTGGGAAAAACCAAGGTTTAAGCAATGCAAATTGCTTCAAGGACTTCCTGAAAAGATTGTGGATCTTGCTAATATTACCATCAGTGACGGTAAGATTGTTTTGTACACAACTGGAGAAATAATGGAACCTCAGTTAATTTGTTTACTTGTCCTGAGACCAGAGATTACAGGTAAACCTCACTTAGTGAAAAATCTACCCTATAATAATCTGGTTTCAGAAACTAAGTAGTTACTGTTGGTGGAGGTGGTGGAAATATGAGAAGTTAGGACTACCAGGGTTTTTGGTTTTGTTTCATGTATTTTTTTATTTTATAATTTTTGACTTATTATTTTCCATTTTATTTTAATTTCTGCAAAAAAGTTTAATTTGTTGATACTTCATTTAGTCCAATATTCAAAGACAAAAAAGTCTACAGTGAAACATCTCAGTGGTGGCCCAAGTTATTCAGTGATTATTCACAAAGATAGTATACACATCTATAAGGAAATGTGTATACACATGCACACACATGCATACACGTATGCATGCTTATACAGGTTCTCCCTCCCCTGTTTTTCCTACTTTTATATTGGTGCATTGTAGTTGGACATATTGATGGGATTTTTTTTTGTCCCATATTCATGCACACACATGCTCCCTCTGTTTTGGGTACATACTGCTCTGCACCTCACTCTTTCTCTTCACAATATATTGAAGAAATTTTTATATCATTATATAAAGAGCTTCTTCACCCCCACACACTAACTATATTATATTTCATGGGTGTGCCACACTTATTTACTGGTAATTTAATTAATTTATTTATTAAGTAGATTTATTTTTTTATTGATACATAAAAACAAAAACTTATACCCATTAACGGGATACTATGTAATGTTTGCTACATGTAAACATTGCATACTACTCAAATCAGGTTAAATGTATTTATTTCCTCAAACATTTACCATTTGTTTATGGTGAAAACTTTTGCAATCCTTTCTGAAATGTACATTATTGTTATTGTGCTATAGTACCCCAGAGCTTCTTGCTCCTATCTAACTACTACTTGGTACCTATTGATCAACCTCTCCCCATTTGCCCCCAAAACTCTCCAACCAATTTATTTAAGCTGTTTTCTATATATGGATACTTGGATTATTAATAGTATTTTTCTTTAAAAACACTATCACAAAACTATTTTTACTTATTTGTGTTTTTATTAAAAGAAAAAAATAGCATAACATTTTAAAAAATATTTTGTTAGTGTGCAAAATGTTTCAGAACTGGCATTCACTAAGCAGCTGATATAGAAAGATTCATTTCTTTTCAAATTACATTCATAGACCATGTGAATTTTCATTTTGGTTTGTGACACTTCATTACTGTATTTCATATTGTTAGGTGAAAGAGACTCAAAACAAGTGTATCTCTCTAAATTACATTGGGATATAATTTTTTCTAATCAAATCACCAACCACCTAAAAGTCCAATAACATGCTGTGTCGATGAAGCTGTTCTAAAACAGATATTTTGATAACTTGCAAGTGGGAGTATAAAAAACATTGCTGTAGTGGATATCATATATATGTCACAATTTTGTGCAAGTAGCATGTACCTGAAGCATAAATTCCTGCAAGTGGAATGGCTATGTTAATCATATTAGTGATGATGTCAAAATTCTTCCTATAGTAGTTACACCAATTTATTCTCACACTTGCTAGGTATGAAAGTGTCTATTTGAGAACAGCTTCATAACACGGCATATTTTTATACTCTTGGGTCTTCGTTGATTTGATTAACAGAAATTGATATCTCAATTCAGTTTTAGAAGATTTTGGTGGAGATATTCACATATCTGTATCTATTTAATACCTACAATTCAGAAAAACTTTTTTCAGAGGACTTTTTTTTAGCACATTCACTAGGTTGTGAAGCTATCACCGCTAATTCTAGAATATTTTCCCCCAAAGAAACCCTGTACCAATTAGTGGTCTCTCCCTCAGCTCTTGGCAACCACAAGTCCACTTACTATCTGTCTGAATCAAGGCATTTCATAATTTTTTGGAGGTTCATCCACGTTGTAGTATATGTAGGTACTTCATTTCTTTTTATGTAGATGTATGTTTTACTTCTGTTACAAATATATTGAAAAGTAGAATTGCTTGGTTCATATGGTAACCCTACAATTAGTCTTTGGAGGAACTGCAAAACTTGTTTTCCATAGCAGCTGCACCATCTTACATCATTCCAACACTGAATGTTCCAATTTTTTTACGTATTTGTAAACATGTGTTAGTGTCCATCTTTTAAATTATGGTTGGTGGCAATGCCTCCCCCGAACATGAGCACTTTCATTCCTGATTTTGGTAATTTGTATCTTCTCTTTTTGTCTTTGTTAGCTAAAAGCTTTTGAATTTTGTTGGTTATTAAAATAGAGTTTCTTCTTTTCTTTCTTTCTTTTTTTTTATTTTTATTTTTTGGGGTGCTGGGGATCGAACCCAGGGCCTTGTACTTGCAAGGCAAGCACTCTACCAACTGAGCTATCTCCCCAGCCCGAGTTTCTTCTTTTAGAGGATATTCAGGTTCACAACAAAATTGAACAGAAAACAGAATTCCCACATTCATGCCCCCTTGACACGTGCACAGCTCACCCTCACCATCAACAACCCTCACCAGAGTTCTACATTAGTTTCAATTGATGAACCCACCCTGACAAATCATTATCACTAAAAGTTCATAGTTTCCATTAACATTCATTCTTGGAGATGTTCATTTTAGAGGTTTGGACAAAAGTGCCATGACATGTATCCACTATTGTAGTATCATACAGAATCATTTCACTACCCTAAAAATCCTCTGTGCTTTCACTTATTCATTCCACACTCCTAACTATCCCCTGGCAACCACTGATCTTTCTATTGTCTCTGTGTTTTTGCCTTTTCTAGAATGTCATATAAGTTGAAATCATATGGTGTGTAGCCTTTTCAGGTTGTTTTCTTTAACTTAGTAATATGCATTTAAGGTTCCTTCTTGTCTTGTCATGGCTTGATTATTTCTTTATAGCACTGAATAATATCCCATTGCCTGAGTGTACCACTGCTTAGTTATCTAGTTATCTGCCGAAGCAGATCTTGGTTATTACCATATTTCAGTAATTATGAATAAGAGTTCTATAAGCATTGGTGTGCAGGTTTTTATATGGATGTTTTCAACTAATTTGGGAAAATACCAAGGAGTGCAACTGCTGAATTATATACTAAGAGCATGTTAACTTTTGTAAGAAACTGCCATATTATCTTCCAAAGTGGCTATATTATTTTGCATTCCTTCAGCAGTGAATGAGAGTTCCTGTTGCTCCACATCATTAGCAGCATTTTGTGTTGTCAGTGTTTTGGATTTTGGCCATTCTAATAGGTGCATGGTGGTGTCTTGTTGCAGCTTTAATTTGCAATTCCCTAATGATATGTGAAGTTAAATATCTTTTCATATACTTACTTATCATCTGTGTATCTTTTTTGATGAGGTATATGCTGTACACTGAATATTTATGCCCCTTCATCAAATTCATATGTTGAAATCCTAATCCCAAGTTGTCCTTATGGAGGGATGATTAGGTCATGAAGGTAGAGCCCTCATGAATAAGATTAGTGCCCTTATAAAAGAGGCCTGAGGGAGCTTGTTTGTATTTTCCATCATGTTAGGTTATAGTGAAAAGATTGTTGTCTATGAACCAGGGAGTGAGGCCTCATCAGACATTGAATTTCAATGAATAAAGAAAATGCAGTATATATGCACAATGAATGGAATTTTACTAGGTCATAAATAAAAATGAAATCATGTAATTTGTAGGAAGCAGAAAGTCAAGGACTGCATGTTTTCTCTTCATATGTGGAAGCTAGAAAGAAAACAGAAAAGAAAGGGGTATCTCATGAAAATAGAAGGGACACCAGTAGAATAGAGTAAGGGGGCCTGAGGGAGGGAGAAAGGGAAAGGGAATCAACCAGGGAATTAATTTGACCAAATTATGTTTCTGCATGTATGAATATGTAACGATGAAGCTGAATATTATGTAAAATGTAAGGCATCAGTAAAATGATTTTAATAAAAAAAAGAAAGGGAAAAACAGAATTTTGATTTCTACACTAGTTGTCAGATGTGGCTTTACTGCATAAATTGGATATCTTCCATAATGAATCGTCAGAAATTAAGGCATAGGCATTCCAGTGCTTTACAGAAGAGCCAGGGAATTAGCTCCAAGGCAGTGAACTTCTCTAACTTTTCTTCTTTTTAGAAGATACGAAATTAAGACTCTTACCCAGGAATATCTAGAAGAATTAGAAAAGGAAGTACAACTTTGATGATCCCTAGTTCAGGAATCATAAGTCAGGGCAGTAGGGAGTGTTGCAGCTTATAGTGAGTGGGAGGAAAGATAGAAAGGTCTGTGTTTCACGCTGACCTCCCTCCTTCTGAGTGACACATTTTCTTTAGACATGCTAATAGAATTTTCTCTTGTGGAAGAAAAAGTTTAAAAACAGTCATAAAAACAATAAAAGCACTGCATCAGGTTCGGATTTTTAGAAAATTGACTGTGAGAAGTCATTACATCTATATATCTCTACACACGTACACTATATGTGGAGCAAAGACAGTCAGATGGTGATTTTAATGTATATAACTGAAAAGTAAACTATCAAGTTTTTTAGCTTTGGAGGAGTCCTCATCTTGTAAGTTAGGAGCTTAATGAACAATGGGTACAATGTAAAGGAAATAAAAATGTATTCATGTTGGAATAATTTATTTTCACTAGTTTTTAATCTTGTTGACAAGTATTAGATATCTTGGTTGGACAAAAACTCTTCAGTTCTTCCACTTAAATGCTCATTTTTCTTAACTCCTTCATATCACAGGGTTAGAAAACGCATCCTTATTTCAAAGTTCTTTGAGTTCTTTTCTGTTCTCAGTTCTGTTTAACCACATGACAGTGAAGATGCACCAGCGCTAATGAAGTTGGCTAAGACTGCACAAAATTCTCTTCTGTCCATGTCCTCTTGCCATCAGGGCAGGATAGTGTGTGACTAAGGAGGAACAATATTAGCTGGGGATATGGCTCAGTAGTAAATATGAACCTTGCATGCCAAAGGCCCTGGGTTTAATTTCCGGGAGGTCAAGTAGATGTCCTGCTATTCCAATGCCCAGTGATATGAAGAAAAGAAATTAAGGAACGGATGCTGTAGTAAAAAGTGATATTGGAGAATTCAAGCTTTGGGATCAGAGTAGATGAGAATTTCTCAATTTGTACAAAGTGAAATAATATGAGAACTCAATACATAGAGTTATTGTGATGAGAAAATGAGAAAATGCATGTATAAGAACTTGCTGTTGCATCTTGTCTCCAAAATGCCATACATCATTTTATTCCCTCCTATTCCCTCCTCTTGTAGCGAGGCTGGCTTGTGATGGCAAAGTATGGTAGAATTTGGCAATAGAGATGCTGCCAACTATGGGATCAACTTTTAAGAGAACGGGAAGTATCTTTTCTCTAGGTATACTTTCATTTGGGATGCTGCCTCTCAGAACCTAAGGTTTGAGTATCACCATTGTTTTGAATATAATTTATTTAATTATAAGTTTATATAATTTAAGTTTTAATGATTTCTCTGCTTAACAACCAGCTCACAAAATTCATCCAAATTTGTAACAGGTTCTCATAAGTTGGTACAAGCCAGCTCTAATAGCTCTTGTGCTGGATCCAGCACAGCACTGAGGGAGGTCATGGGTAAGGAATGCAGTCCACAATCACAAATGACCAGCACATGTTCCACATCAACTAACAGCCATGTGAATGCATCATTTTGAACTTCCAGCCCAGTCTAGCCTTCAGATGTGTCCGGCTCCAGCTGCCATCTGACTGCAACTGCATGAAAGATCCCAAGCAAGAACTGCTCAGTGGAACCTACACACACAGCCATGAGAGTAATAATTAATGTTGTTTTTAGCCATTGATTTTGGGGTGGTTTGTTATGCAGCAGTAGATGACTAGAACATTGACTCACAGAAATTGGTCAGTAAATAATACATATTATTATTGTTTTCATTGTTGCAATTATGGGAAGATTAATTGTAATGGTATTTCAAGCAATATTCTGCAACTAATAAAGGAAGATTCCTTTTATTGCTTTTGTTTGAGGACCTAGAAGTTTTACACAATAAGTACAACTTAGCCTGAATTTTCCTTAAAAACTGTGTAACTCCAGATGAAAACTCTATAATTACTTTCCACAGAATAGTTAGTCTCCCATTGGCCTGTTGTTTACTTTCATTCTGCCACAGCAGGGACTGTGTGAAGTGAAGTCGCACCACTGAAGCCTGAAGAATCATGACTAGGCAGCTCCAGCTATTCCATTTTCAACAGAGCTTGAACAATTTAATAAGAGCAGTAGAAATATCCATGAATGAGCTCACCATACTTTTATTCTATCCCTAGTCTTATTGTTTTCTCACTTTGTTTAACCAACCAACAGAAAGATATTAATATGGACAAAATACTAATTTAGAAACAATTACATACTTAATCAAGGTCCCCCGCTTCTTCCCATCTCCTCCAAGAGAACCCTGTTTTGGCCAACTCAGTTCCTACATAAACCATTGTTGAGTGGGGGCAATTCAGAGGACCTCAGTTAAGTTTGCTTAATTTAAATTGATGAGAGCAGAGATTTTTTGTAGCACAAAAAAGAATAGAGCAAGAAAATGTGGGGGAAAGGAAAGAGAGGGATAAACACCTTGTGCTGGCTTTGGTGGGGGTAAAGATATAGAGAGCTTGAGGGAGAAGAGAGATTTGAAGAGATACTGACAACCATGGAGGGCCCTGAAAGAGAGGGAGGGAGAGATGGAAAGAAAAAGAAAACGTGAATTTTATGCAAAATTATTTTGTTTTCCCAAACTCAGTATGTTGTTTGCAACATAGCTTGAGTTAAATATGTCACAAGTGTAATCTCTGGAATTTTTCTAAACAGACTATATTTTTCAATTGTTTTTCTTGTCTCTTTTATGTATTCATATTCTCCTAAGCACCTAGACCAGTGCTTTTCACAAATTAGATACTAATTAAATATCTGCTTTATTAAATAGTAATATTCTTTCCAAAAAAGTGGGTGATAATTCACACAGAGAATTATTTAAAAAAATTATGAGACAATTAAGGATATTTGAGCAGTGGTAGGATATGTGATATTTGTAAATATTACTGCTAATCTTTCATCTTAGTTTTAATTTAATTAGAATCATGGTTAAGACAAATGAAAAAGATGTCCAAACTGTTTTGTTACATTGCATGCATGACTGTGTAAAAAAAAATCCCACTTTTATCGATAATTATAATGTACCAATGAAAACACAGAAAAAAGACATGTATTAAAGTATTTATGAATGAAATGATATGATGTCTGGGACTTGCTTTAAAATAATCTGGGGTTAGAGAAAAGGTGGGTGAGACAGTAGATAAAATAAGATTAGCCTCTCATTGACACTTGTTGAAGTTGGGTGATTCATGAGGTACATGAGGATTCATTATACTGTTCTTCTACTTTTGCGTATGCTCAAAATTTTCCATTATAAAAAGTGAAGAAAAAAGTGGGTGGGTTAATGTCTATTGTTCTTACTCTTAGAAACTCTAAATTAATTGCTTTTTATTATGTGGTCCTTATTTGCTTTTTTGCTGTGTAGGTTGATGGTTCTTGACAGGAAATTGTACTCACTACCCTTGACTATGAAAACATAGACTGTGTTTGCTGATATTTGAGTACAGATGGAATCTACTTAACTCAATCCAACACTCCAATGTCTTAACTTAATTAGAATCAAATTTCAAGATAATTCTTCAGTGACAAAAAGATTTCCCTAGTGCATTTAAAAAAGGGTTTAATGAATAAAAACTTGATGTGTGTGCTGCTTTCTGGGACTATACCAGCTGTAGAAATTGAGATCCAATGTTTTCCTTTTGCAAACTTTGTTACTTTGGCATGTATTACCATTTCACTGCCTTTACTTTTTAGAGGGAAGGAAGCAGACCAGCATGGTTCAAAACTAAGTATGGTAACATAGATAGTACACTTCCATTTTGCTTCCCCAGAGAATGCAGATGATGTTGCAGAGCACATTTTGAATCTGATAAATGAATCTCCACCTCTGGATGAAGAAGAGACAAAGATTATTGTTTCTAAAGTAATGGAGATTTCAAAGTGTGATGAGATAAGTATGAACCTAACCCAGATTATATTACAAATAATCAATGCTGTTTTGGAAAAGCAAAATGATTCCGCCTCCAATCTACATCAAGTAAGCAATGAGTAAGTACTAATGGTAAAATGAATTATTTCATATAATTTAAATGACATATTTTTACTTTCTTAGCATACAATCATCACCAGTTTTAAAGGCTAGGTAGTTATGCATTGAAAACTAATTTAGTGTAGCACAATGAGGTAATTTAACTCCAATCCCACTTGTGAAAGAGTGCATTCAAATTTGAATTGAATCTTAGTGATAACAACAACTTTTCAAGTTAATAGTTACTCCAAACCAAATTTCTAATTCATTTTCCCATGTTGGTCCTCCCCCAGGGTTCTATAAAATGTACCCAATCAGCTCTAATCTGAAAACTAGGTGAATCATGCTAGTTACCTCCCTCTAGCTCACAGCAAATCAATAACCAACTCTTATATGAAGCACAGTATATCCATTTTCAAATATCTTAAGTATTCTGGTGAAAATCCACCTACATGTCTCCATCTCCAGGTCAAGCCTTATTTCTCTCCCTTGAACACCTACAATAACCACCCAATTGAGCTATCTGCCTCCACTCTTGCCCCTTACGGTCCATCTTGTACATAACAGAATGATCTTTCAATGCATTTATCAGATCATGTCATTCTCTTGCTTTTAGACCATTAGGGCGCCATTTCATTACATGCCAAGTGAAATTAAAGTCAAACTTCTTATAAGGCCTATGTGCCCTGAAGTATCTGGCTTTACAAAGAACAATTTCATTTATTTTTCAAAATGATCTTTTGAGATGTGTGATTACATCTGACTCTACAGATGAGAAAACTGAAACTCAGTGAGGTCACTATACTTGCACACACAGTTAGAAATTAGAGGAGCTTAGATGCAGACCTCAGCCCGTCTGGTTCTAAAGCCAGGGCTCTTTTCTAATAATTCTCAAGGAATATAAAGATGGGGATTAAAATACAAACTCTTCCAGTGAGGAAATCTTGTCAGGGAATGGTCTTTATATGGAAAAAGTAGGAAGACTCTTCTTTACCTTTTCCTGGTAGACTTCTGAGGACAATCGAGCGTGCTGGTCACAAGATGGAATTCTCTGGGAGGACGGCAAATCTTACTGTGACCAGGCTGGCTTTGGCTGTGCTGCGGGTAGACCACAATTTCAAAGGTATGGCCTTCGGCATCCGCTCCTATGAAGAAGGTGCAGACCCTGAGGTGAGTGCTGCTGTGAAAACTGAGAACCAATTGGTCACACACTCTTTCAAGTCTTTATTCATTTACTTCTTAGGAGGAAAAAAAAGAGGACACTCTCTTTTTGTGGTTCTGGGAATGGAGCCCAGGACCTTATGCATGCCAGGCAAGCACTCTACCAGTCAGTCACATCCCCAGCCCTGCAGGACACAAAGTTTAAATCTTCAGGGGACCTTTTAAAAATGCATATATCCCAGGAAAGATTCATATATCACCCTGAGGAGGCTACCATCTTAGTTGGAATGGTATCTGTGGAATGATGCCACCTTTAACCCTGTGACATGAAATTATCTCAATGTCAGTTCATTATTTGCCATTGCTTATGGAGCATTCATATGTTGAGCATTGTACTACAGTTTAGAGATGAGGAGACAGAGAAGTTAGTTTGTCTAAGGACATACAGCCCTCCTGGCTAAGTCAGAATCCAAACCTGATTACCATGATTTTATCATCACACGTGTATCAAAATATCAGACTATGTCCCGTAAATATGTACAGTTGTTATGTATTTGTCATGAAAATTAGTCTGATTCCATTTTACTATATCACACTACCTCAGCCTTTCACAGACCGTAAGACACCAATACCACTCAAAAGAATTTAGTGCCCCTAAAACCCTATCAATATAAAGATATCACTATTACTTCTTAAAACCCCTTATGCTCCTCCCCAGTCAATCCCTGAAACTACTACCTCCAGGGACCACCACTGTTCTGATATTTTCACACCATGGATTTTTTTTTCTGTTTTACAACTTTATACAAATAGAATCATTATAATATGTATTCTCTTGTATAAGACTTCTTTCATACAGCAGTATGGTTTTTTGAGATTCACCCTTTCTCCCCATAGATTTCCTTTTTATTTCTCAATAATATTCCATTTAATATATATACCACACATTGTTTATGTATTCTGTTGGACACTTGGATTGTTTTCAGTTTCGGGCTATTATGAATAATGCTATTATGACTATTTCTGTAAGTCTTTGCATGGACATATGTTTTCATAATTCTTCAATAAATACCTAGGAATTTGGCTCACTGGTTGTATGTTTAAATTTATAACAAGCTACCATATTGTTTTCTAAAGTGGATAATTATGTGGAGTAATTGTTTATTTTTGTATTGACCATTCATGTATCTTCTTTAGTGAAATACAGTCAAAATCTTTTGCCCATTTTTGACTTGGCTTGTTTACCTTCTTATTGAGGCATGAGTATTCTCAATATATTCTAGCTGCAAGTCATTTGTCAAATACAAGTTTTGAAAGTATTTTCTCTGTAGCTTCCCTATTTGTTTTCTCAGTGGTATCTTTCAATGGGCAGAAGTTTACAATTTCATAAAGTCTCATTTATAGGTTTTCTCTTTTATTAATAACCATGTCTAAATATCCTTTGTCTACCAGCAAGTCATGATGATATTCTCCTCTGCTTTTCCTTAACATCTCTTTGGTTTTAGCTTTTACATTGAGGATGATAATCCTAGTTAATTGAATGGATGTTTGTATAAGGTGGAAGGTAGGGGTTGGAGATAGTTTTGTTCCATTAGAATATCTAGTTTTTCCAGCACCGTTTATTGAAAACTCTCCCTTTCCCATTGGCTTGTTTTGGTACTTTTGACAAAAAAATCAAACGAATAAAAATTTTTTAAAATTTTTGTGATGGAGCCCTATTTCTGGCTTTTCTATTTTGTTCCATTTATATTTTGTAGATTCTTGTTACCACACTGTTTTGGTGTTGTCTTCAGTCTTGAAGTCAGTAGTGTGAGTCCTTTAACTTTGTTCTTTTTCAAGATTACCTCAGCTGTTCTAAACCTTCTTTATGTCCATATGAATGGTTACATTTGTTTATCAATTTGTGCAAAAAGTTTACGGAGATATGATTGTAATGAAAGCTATTGTTTAATTTTGGGAGAATTTATTTCTTAGCAACATTAAGTTTTCTAGCCCAGGAACATTTACATTGGTTCATTTAATTCTCTCCCAATAATATTTTATAGTTTTTCATGGAGATGTATAATTTTTAGATAAATTTATTCCTATTTTATGGTTTTTGATGCTATTGCAAATGGAATCATTTTAAAATCCGATTTTCTAATTATTTGCTGGCTGCTAGTATATGAAATATAGTTATGTATATAAAGTATATAACATATAATTTATATATTATATATAAAATATATGATACAGGTGAACATCCCTAATTTAAAATTCCAAAATATCCTGTTGTTTTGGATTTTGGAGCATTTCAGATTTCAGACTTTCACGTTAGGGATGTTCAACCGGTAAAGTCTGCAAATATTCCAAAATCTGAAAAACACCAAAATTTGAAACACTTCCAATCCTGAGCATTTTTGAAAAGGGACAATCAACCTGTATATATAATTTATATAGCCTATGCATTTGATAGATTTACTTATTTGTTCTAGTAGTTTTTTTTTTAGATTCCTTAAGACTTTATATAGAATAATACCATCTGACAATAGAGAGTTTTATTACTTCCTTACTGATCTTTATTTTTTCACTCCTTTTTCTTTTGGCCTTATTTTGATGTCTAATACTTCTAGTAAGATATTGAATAGAAGTGGTTAAAGTGGGAATCCTCATTTTGTTCTTGACATTAGATGAATAAATTCACTATTTTACCATTACCATTATACCATTATAGTAGCTCTATTTTTTTTAACCATTCCTTTTTTTTTTTATTATAAATGAATGGGACACATGTTGTTTCTCTGTTTGTACATGGCGTAAAGGCATACCATTTGTGTAATCATAAATTTACATAGAGTAATGTTGTTTGATTCATTCTTTTATTTATTCCCTTCCCTCCACCCCTCCCACCCCTCTTTTCCCTCTATACAGTCCTTCCTTCCTCCATTCTTGCCCCCTTCCCTAACCCTAACTCTAACCCTAACACTAGCCCTCCCTCCCCCCATTATGTGTCATCATCCACTTATTAGCGAGATCATTCGTCCTTTGGTTTTTTGAGATTGGCTTATCTCACTTAGCATGATATTCTCCAATTTCATCCATTTGCCTGCAAATGCCATAATTTTATCATTCTTTATGGTGGAGTAATATTCCATTGTATATATATGCCACAGTTTCTTTATCCATTCATCAATTGAAGGACATCTAGGTTGGTTCCACAGTCTGGCTATTGTGAATTGAGCAGCTATGAACATTGATGTGGCTGTATCTCTGTAGTATGCTGATTTTAAGTCCTTTGGGTATAGGCCGAGGAGTGGGATAGCTGGGTCAAATGGTAGGTCCATTCCAAGTTTTCTGAGGAATCTCCACAATGCTTTCCAGAGTGGCTGCACTAATTTGCAGCCCCACCAGCAATTGTATGAGTGTACCTTTCTCCCCACATCTTCGCCAACACCTGTTGTTGCTTGTATTCTTGATAATCGCCATTCTAATTGGGGTGAGATGGAATCCTAGGGTGGTTTTGATTTGCATTTCTCTTATTACTAGAGATGTGGAACATTTTTCCATATGTTTGTTCATTGCTTGTAGATCTTCTGTGAAGTGTCTATTCATTTCCTTAGCCCATTTGTTGATTGGATTATTTGTATTCTTGGTGTAGAGTTTTTTGAGTTCTTTATAGATTCTGGAGATTAGTGATCTATCTGAAGTATGATTGGCAAAGATTTTCTCCCACTCTGTAGGCTCTTTCTTCGCATTGCTGATAGTTTCCTTTGCTGAGAGAAAGCTTTTTAGTTTGAATCTATCCCAGTTATTGATTCTTGCTTTTATTTCTTGTGCTATGGGAGTCCTGTTGAGGAAGTCTGGTCCTAAGCCGACATGTTGAAGATCGGGACCTACTTTTTCTTCTATAATCTGCAGGGTCTCTGGTCTGATTTCAAGGTCCTTAATCCATTTTGAGTTTAGTTTCATGCATGGTGAGAGATATGGGTTTAGTTTCATTCTGTTGCATATGGATTTCCAATTCTCCCAGCACCATTTATTGAAGAGGCTATCTTTTCTCCATTGCATATTTTTGGCCCCTTTGTCTAGTATGAGAAAATTGTATTTATTTCGGTTTGTGTCCATGTCCTCTATTCTGTACCATTGATCTACGTGTCTATTTTGGTACCAATACCATGCTGTTTTTGTTACTGTTGCTTTGTAGTAGAGTTGAAGATCTGGTATTGCGATACCCCCTGTTTCACTCTTCCTGCTAAGGATTGCTTTAGCTATTCTTGGTTTCTTATTCTTCCAGATGAATTTCATAATTGCTTGCTCTATTTCTGTAAGGTACGTCATTGGGATTTTAATTGGAATTGCATTGAATCTGTATAGCACTTTAGGTAGTATGGCCATTTTGACAATATTAATTCTTCCTATCCAAGAACATGGGAGATCTTTCCATTTTCTAAAGTTTTCTTTAATTTCTTTCTTTCGTGTTCTGTAGTTCTCATTGTAGAGGTCTTTCACCTCTTTTGTGAGATTGATTCCCAAGTATTTTATTTTTTTTGATGCTATTGGGAATGGGGTAGTTTTCCTAATTATTCTTTCCAAAGATTGATCACTTATGTATAAAAATGCATTAGATTTATGTGCATTGATCTTATATCCCACTACTTTACTGAATTCACTTGTGAATTCTAAAAGTTTTCTGGTGGAATTTCCCGGTTCCTCTAAGTATATAATCATATCATCAGCAAATAGGGATAGTTTGAGTTCTTCTTTTCCTATTCGTATCCCTTTAATTTCTTTGGTCTGTCTAATTGCTCTGGCTAGAGTTTCAAGGACAATATTGAATAGAAGTGGTGAAAGAGGGCATCCCTGCCTTGTTAGTAGCTCTATTTTTATTTTTAAGATGTCATTTATTTGATTACAGAAGCTACCTTTTTTTTTTTTTTTTGACCTAAGGTCTCACTGTGTTGCTCAGGTTGACCTTGAACTCCTGAGTTCAAGTAATCCTCCCAGCTCAGCCTCCTGAGTACCTGGGACTACATATGTGTGCTACCATGTCTGGCCGGAAGTTACCTTCTATTCCTAGTTTGCTGAAAATTTTGGTCATGCATGGTCATTGAATTTTGTCAAATGATTTTCTGTATCTCTTGAAATACAGCAAACAGAATGAAGGAGAAATAAGGTATCAGAATAAAGAAGACAGATAGTATTGTTTATCTTTGCCCATGATTCTTTTAGTATCAATTACACTGATTTTAAATATTAAACCATTCTTATATTCCTGGAATAAACTCTATTGGTCATGGTTTATTATCATTTTTATATTTCTATATTCAATGTGCTTAAGAAAAGTTAAGCATTTTTACACTTATGTTTATGAAGCATATTGGTCTTCAGTTTCTCTCTTTTAAAAATAATATCTGCCTTCACTTTTTTCTTTTTAAACTAATTTCTGTCAGACTTTAGATTAAGGCTGGGTGCAGTGCCACATGCCTGTAATCCCCACGATTTGGGAGCCTAGAGCAGGAGAATCACAAGGTTGAGGCCAGCCTCAGCAACTTAGAAAGACCCTGCCGTAACATAAAAAGTAAAAAGCTCTGGGGATGTAGCTTAGTTGTAAAGCACCCCTGAGTTCAATCCCTGGTACCAAAAACAAAACAAAAAAAAAGACTTTAAGATCTTGCCAACTTTATAAAAGTGAGTTGGGAAATGGTCCCTCTTCTACTTTCAGAAAAAGTTTGTGAAATATTGGTGTTATTTCTACACTAAGTGGTTGATGAAGTTCATTAGGAAACCCTATGGGTCTGGAATTTCTTTATGGAAAATTAAAATAAAATTATTGGTGCATATTAATCATACAGAATGGTGGGTTTCATTGTGGCATGTTTGTGCTACATAAAAACATTGATCAATTTTACTCCCCAATATCTCCCCCACCTCCTTTTCTCCCACCCTGACCCCCTTCCTCCACCCTGATGTTTCCCCTTCTACTTTCCTTACATTCCCCCCTTTCCCCTGTTGTTTCCTCCAGCTTCTTTATGGGAAATAATTGATAGCTAATTCAAACTATTTAATGGATATAGTGACATTCAGATTTTCTAATTATCTTTTTTCTGTTTTAGTTAGTTGTATTTTTCCTAAGAATTTATTTCATGTATCTTGCCAAGCTTGTTGGCTGGAGTTCATAATATTTTGTTAGCACCTGTATGATTTATAGTTTGAGTTAGCAAACTTATTCTCTAAAGCACAAGTAATAAATATTTTTGGTTTTGTAAGCCACAAGTGGTCTCTGTCTATTGTGTGTTCTTATGTTTTAGTTTTTGTTTCTTTTCTTTCTTTCTTTCTTTCTTTCTTTCTTTCTTTCTTTCTTTCTTTCTTTCTTTCTTTCTTTCTTTCTTCTCTCTCTCTCTCTCTCACTCTTTCTCTCATACAACCTTTAAACAACGAAATATCAAATCCATTCTTACCTCAGGGCAATCTTTAGTAAGATGTGGTCTTCTGACTAGTTTGTCAACTTCTGATCTATACTGTTAATTCCTCTTTCCTTCAGAGTTCTTGATGTCCTTCAAAGCATTCATTTCAGTCCACCATCAGGCTAACAGCTGTAAAAACAGGCAACTCACCTTGAGATGTTACTTTTTTTCAAAAGTCTAATCTTCTCCAGATTTTGTCTGCTTTTGTCCATTTTCCAGTGACTTAAAGCCATTGTTACTTTATGTAGTTGTTATATGCAGTGGGTATCAAATCCGTTAGGAGGCATTTAGCCATACTAGAAGCAGATAGTGACTTCCCATTGCATTATATTTACATATATCATTTTCTATTATAATGTTGATGGATAAACCAACCAACCTAAATCACATTCTTGGTACCAAACTGTGTAAATATTGAAGCTAAAACACGACCTTTCCAAGATACTTGATTGCCTACACAGGGATCATTTGTGCTAGGGAAGAGCCATTGACGGTTTTTGGGTTCATAAGTTATTTTTACAAATATTGCAAACTTTCATTCTCCCATTATACACCAACTAGGTAATAGCTTCTTGAGACAGAGCATAGATAATAGGATTTTGTGTTGGACTAAAATCATATCTTTGTTCAACCACATTCTAGCAGCTTTATGATCTTGGACAAGTCACATAACTTGTCTTAACCTCTGTTTCCTGATATCATAATATGAACATGCTTAAACAAGAGCGCTCATGAACCCTGTTTTTCTCTGGGAGAGAATAGGTTTACAACTGTGATTCCAGTATAATTTTTGATAAAGCCCCCTTTATGCCTCATTTTTTCCTGAGAATAGAAGCCACAAGCTTCTCTGACTTCTTTCCTGACTCTTAACAAGAGTGTTGGTCAACAAACTATAGGCAAGTGCCCAATGCTATTGGCTGCTCTTTGTTGTTGTTTTGTTTTCCTTTTCAAAACTCTATGCCGCGGGGTGGGGGAAGAGGCCTGATTTCCAAGACTGGACTTTATTTCTGAGAATCAGGACAAATCACCTAATTTGTCATTCCTCCCACCTCTGTTATTACCCAAGTAGAAGCAGGTTAAGGAGAGAGATCCTCAAAGATAGGCTTGGAAAGGAAAAGGCAGTGAGTGTGTGTGTGTGTGTGTGTGTGTGTGTCTACAAATATGTGCATCAGGATAATGTCTTGCCCTATGATTTGAGTGTGTGTGTGTGTGTGTGTGTGTGTGTGTGTGTGATAGCTTATGGAGCTAGTTCCACTGCTCTGCCCTCTGTAGGACACTCTGGGGCAAGTGCTAGGGTGGGAGGTGGGAAGGCCTTCATTCCAATGGATGAAGAAGACTCCAGCTTTCACTCCCTGACTTTTCTTGGCAGATCTACCTGGGCAATGCCCCTCTGGATAGAGTTTTGGCTTCCATATATTTGCCTAAATCACTGAGGGAGAAAATTTCTCTTAACAACTTACAAACCATCTTGTTTAGTTTTTTTGGCCAAACCTCACTTTTTAAGGTAAGTTCTTGCCTCTGGGAACTGTCATGAAATGACATATGGTGACTCATTGTAATTATGAACTCCTGCTATTTTCATGATGTTCTGTTTATTTTAGAATATGTTCTCTGATTGATTCCACAAGTCTTCCAGCACAACCCCTGGCCCTCAACATGAATCAACATCTACTTTAATGATGTTCTACAGTTTTTAATTTTCACAGCTTCTCAGCTTTGGAAGCGACCTTAAGGATTATTTGGTGACCAAACAGAGGCCTCAAGATGTTTCAAAGCTATAAAAGAACAGCACGTTCTTCTGATGAAATGCCCTTTCAGCTTGCTAGTGCTTTCTTCCCAAATCTTTCCTGGCTCCTCAAAAGCAACATGCCCACTCTTTGGGGCCAATTTATTTGAAACTGGTTGGTGTCCAGCAGGATACTGACTTGCAGGCATTTGTTGATCTTTCTCCCCACCCCCGCAGAACCTTCTCTGAGGGCTTCAGTCCTCACCCACTTTAAAAACACAGGCAGTGTGATGTGATGGTGAAGAACATGGGCTCAGGGGCCAGGTTGGTAGAACTTGAAGCTGGCTGTGCCATATTCTGCCCATGTGACTGTGGATGAGCTATTTAACTCCATGTGCCTTAGTTTCTTCCTATATGTAAAATAGGCTAAGAATAGTACCTCAGAGAACTGTCGAAGGATTAAAGGATTTATGTATATAAAATGCTTACAACAATGCCAGGTACATAATAAGCACCACTGTGTTTGCATCGCTATTATTGTTATCCTACCTTGAGTCTGTGCCTAACAAACAGCCCATTTCTTCAGGCCACCTTTATCTCATCTAGCTGATGGGAAGACAGCCATCAGAGTTTGCATGATGTTGATGACAATGAACAGTATTAATTGTTAATATTTATACTTATTATCTCATTTTCTTCTCATGAGAAACTGAGACTCAAAGAGGTTAAGCAATTTTACCTAGGATCACATAGCTAGGAAGTGGCATAGGTAGGAATCAAACTCAGACTGTCTGACTCCAATGTTCATGTATTTACAAGGTGAATACATTAATTTGCCCAAGTGTGCTTGTATTTCTAAGGAGATTTTTCAGAGGAATGAATTTCTAATGGTCAAATATTCACAGAGTTGTCGTGGAGATGGCGGGGGAGATGGTACTGGGCCAATTCAAGATATATCACATTGCCAGGCACAGTGGCAGACACCTGTAATCCCAGCAGCTTAGGAGGCTGAGGCAGGAGGATCTCAAGTTCACAGCCAACCTCAGCAATTTAGGGAGGTTCTAAGCAACTCAGAGAGACCCTGTCTCTAAAAAAAAATACAAAATAGGACTGGGGATGTGACTCAGTTGTTGAGTGCTCCTGAGTTCAATCCACAGTAACTCCCACAAAACATAAAATATATCACATCCTTATACTACCTACCCACTCAAATATATCACATCACCTACAAGTATGTCTGTAAAACATTCAGTTCCCCTGAAATTCTGCAGCCACTCTTTCTTCTTTTTAAATTCTACTTGCTTCTGTGGAATTAGCTCAAATCCTACCCAGGACATCTGCTAGAGTTAGTGAGCCCCTCTCTGCCTTGCACTGTGGACAAAAACTTTCGGTAGACAAAAAATTTTAATAGAAATTTGAAAGGTGGTCTGATCCTCTGGATAAGACTGTCAGTTCTCTGTACCATCTGAGATGCCATTATTTGGTCTTAAATTCTCATTTCTTCAGAGGACTGTGCTTGTCTATTAGAATAGGAGATAAACTTGCTTTGCATAGATTTCACACTTAATAAGAAATTTTTATTCGCTAACATCTTCTACCAAAAATGATTAGAGATGTTTGCCAAAATTAGTCTGCAGACGTCATAGTGCCAGATGAAGAAGGATTAGAACTAGCTTGCCATCAAATTCAAAGCTGGAAGGGTCCTCAGAACTCATATAGTGTCCCATCCCCTTGTTGTACTAATGAGGATGCTGAGACCCAGAAGGAGGAAGACACTTGCTAAAGGTGACTCAGTTTACTAATTTATTCATACACTTATTCATTTAGTAAATATTTGTTGAATTCCTACTCTGTGTCTTAAGTGGTGCTAGATGCTGGGGATATTAACTGAGCAACAGAGATGTGATGTCTGCCCTCACAGAACTTCCAGTGTGATGGAGGAGAGCAAAGACCTGAAGGTTCTACCACTGAATGGGGAACCTGAGGCTGAGATCTGTGCCAGTGGTTGTTGGATACTGAGTGCTTATAAGAGATGCCACCTCTTAACTACCTATTCTTCGAGTTCCCAAGTTTTGCAGCCTTGTTTTTATATTGCTTCCTATAAAATCTTTGATCAGAATCTTAACTGTCATTACAACACATTACCTTCAAACTTGTTGATAAGGCACTACTCCTAAATGTCATGTACTTCCTCCTCCACTCCTCTACTAACTGCAGTTCTCAGAGAGAGGGAAGGGGACTAGGTAAGTGCAATGTGCCATAGGGACTCTGGGACTGGAGAAGAGGGTCTCTATTCTCATCTGGAGGAGCAGGAATGGCCTAGTGTAAGAGAGCTCTTAGCTCACACCTGAGACTGCAATAGGAGCTAGAAGATGAAAGATCATGAAGAGGTAGGAAGAAGGAAGGAAGGAGAAGTGTTTCAGTGAGAGGGAACGGATTGTTTTTTTCCCCAGCATGGTCACCATTTTGTAGTTAAGAGAAATGAGGACAGAGAAGAGGTTAATTAAGTCTGAAGCTGTCATGGGTGTCACCTTTGCCTTTTTCCACCACAGAAAATTGTATGTTTTACACTAAGTTGGGAGGGTAATTTGAGATCATCAAGTCTACCCTCCTTCCTCATGTGACCAGTGGTCTAGAAGGAAGGGGACCTTTAGAGGAACAAGAGGACTTGCAGCTAGCTCTTGGTCTTGCCAGTGTCAGTCAGGGCCTTTCCAACTATACTATGCTGCTAATATACCTCTTCATTAGGCTATTTCAGGTGATTCCACTGGGAAAGGAACACTTAGCCATAAGGCTGGTTTGGATGAGTAGTACAGGTCAGAAACAGGAAGTGTGTAGCTTCCTAGTGGAAATTCACTGCATTCACAATTACCCAGATGTCAGAAGCTGCAGGGCTCAGGTTGGGTAGGGGGCAGAGGCTGAACATTGTATCTTCAGAAATATGAAGGCATGCCATCTTTTAAAAATGGCCTGGCAGGTTTTTCATGGGATGGCTCTTGGGATCACCTCCTCCAGGCCTTCTTGGCAAGTTCTTAGAGGGTTTGCTTCTTCTCCTTTCCAGAGATAGGCACTGACCCTGTAAGTGGTCCCTTCAAATGTGCCCAGAAGAGGCATACTTTCAACTGGAGCCTTAGCCATTGGAACTTTGGCCCTGTTGATTACAAAGCCCCATATCTCAATAGGTACATTCTAGTTCATTGTCTTTAAACCAACATTTATTATCTCTGTCCTGTCATTCACTAGTTTGTGTGACCTTTGTACATATAGGCATTGAGCCTGTCTAAGCCTCAATTTATCTGAAAAACTGTCTGTCTATGTGAAGTCCAGGAGCACAAAAGATAGTGGATAGTGTAGAAAGCACTTAGCAAAGTATCTGACTCAGTGAGCCCAAGATAAATATCTACCATGCAGGGAACATTAGGATACAACAAAGCATGGACTATGGCCTCAGAGCTCATGGTCCTCTAGGTAGAAGAAGACTATCCTCAGAGACTCATTCCAAGCTGACTGTTGATCAAACTGTTTCCATCTCCTGTGAGGCTAGAACATGAAGTGGTTTATAACTAACCCATGATGTATTTAGATTCCTTATGGGGATGTGCCCTTATAAAGATGGTTGAGATTTAGAATTGGGGTGAGTTTTGAAATGTAATGATCTGGAGAGTTATCCAAGTTGGGGATAGTTTTATGTTTAGTGCAATGCTAAGTAGCAGGTACAAAACCAAAACTGGTTGGATAGATATTTGGATAGATATATGAATTAATGTATTGTTCCCTCTTGGTTTAATGATGACCTTATGTGAAGTCAGGAGATGAGCTGAATGATCTCTAAAAATTCACTCTCACACCAAGTGTGGTGTCACACACCTATAATCCTAGTGGCTCAGGAGGCTTAGGCAGTAGGATCACAAGTTCAAGGCTAGCCTCGGCAATTTAGCTAGGTGCTAAGCAACTCAGTGAAACCTTGTCTCTAAATAAAATACAAAATAGTGCTGGGGATGTGGCTCAGTGGCCAAGTGTCCCTGAGTTCAGTCCCAGTGTGCCTCCCAAAAAAATTCCCTCTCAGCTTGTAATTTTATTTTCCACATTTCTGTACCTAATACTGCATGTAGCAGTTCACAAGTTCTAGATTGATAATGAACATATAGAATCTTAGAAATTTGGGACCTAAACTTCTCTTCCTTATATTTCAATCTACAGATAAAAAATGTCATGAAAAAATTAACCACATATGTTGTGAGTGCCAGTATTTCAGATATGTCCATTCAAAACTTGGCTGATCCAGTGCTCATCACTCTACAGCATATTGAAGGAAACTGGGTAATGTCCATTTGTATCTCAGAATAGGATGGCCTCAGAACTCCTCCTTGATTTTCCTATTAAAATAATTTTTCAATTAACAGATGTGATTTAAAGATTTAGTGAAGATTGTGCCATTCCAGGTATCAGAGGTGTGTTGTAATTGGGGACTTTAAGAAGTGATGCTTTATCCCAAAGTTATAGTGAGTGGTGGGCATTCTAGCACTGTGACAGATTGGCGAGGCAGTGACTGAGGATAGTTGAATCTATTGGTTGTCCCATCACACTAAATGACATTTAATTCCATTTATTTTTAAGTGAGGCAAACAGCTTCATTCAAAATAACTGAACATTTGTATTCTTCAAATTTCCATGAAGAGCATTAAAATGTGTATTAATTATCACCAAAGGACTAAAACCATAGTCATATGGCATAACATAAGGCATATATTACTAAATGATCAAATTTAGCCTTGAATAAGAATGAATTACTATTCCATTCTTTGATGTTAATGTGTGTCCAGTGTGAAATCTTAATAGCCTCCTTCATTGCCAATCTACAAGACCATATGGTACAACATATTTTTCACTAGTCCTGATTCTAGAAGAGAAGAAGAGAAGGAAGAGTGGGGGAGAGAATTTTAAAAAACGTAGCAAATGAAACATGTTAATGGGGATGATCTCTCAATTTGGACTGGATCTACAACTCTCAAATCACCCCCAGCAATTAATTATTCCTTTCCCCCAGTTTCTCAGAGATTGTGGGACCTGGCAAGGCCCTAGGAATATTTGGTAGGCCTAATGAGGAGGCAACTCAACCTATGTCCATAAGGCATGAATGATCTCAGCTGTGAGTCCTAAGTCCCATGGCTCTATAAAGAACATCCAGTACAAGCCAGGTATGGTGGTACAAACCTGTAATCCCAGCAGCTTGGAAGACTGAGGCAGGAGGATCATGAGTTCAAAGCCAGCCTCGGCAATTTAGTGAGACCCTGAGCAACTCAGTGAGACTTTGTCTCTAAATAGAATACAAAATAGGTGTGGGGGTGTGGCTCAGTGGTCAAGTGCCCCTGAGATCAATCCCCGGTATCCAAAAGAACACATAGGAGATCACCATGTGGTGACATGATGTTTTCTTATTTATGAATCCAGATTTAAGATTGGTTTTAAGTTAGTCTTAAAACCAATTCACAAATTGTTCTAGTGTGTGTGTATGCAAACGTGTGTATCTACTGTCTGAAAATTCTTTTGTGTGCTCATTACTGTGTGGTTACTCTCATGAGGAAAAACGTTTACCTCTGATTTCTTTTTTCCAGAATTATGATCAGGTTCACTGTGCCTTCTGGGATTTTGAGACTAACAGTAAGTATTTTTGTAAGCAATCTTTTCCCCAGATCATTTTTGTATTTGGCAGTTGAAAGGATACCCCTTATTGTGCTGAAGCCGCTGTCTTATCAGACTCTACAGAGCACTCTGAAAAACCAAGGTACAAGATATAATTTTTATATCAAATTAGGGTATGGAAATTAAGAGAAAAAATCCTTTTAGATAAGACAGATGAGACAGTTAAAGTCTCAACTGAGAGGTAACAAATTTGGAAGAAGGAAATTGGAAGGACCAATGCAGAGTAGCTCAGCTGTTTGAAGAAAGTTGAGGAATGATCACCTGGCTCTTTATTTGTGCTTTCCCACAGGGATTTTCAATGGCTACTATCTCCTTCCTTCTTTTTCCTTCTTACTTCTTCTAAACTGACTGTGTGACCTTGGGAAGGCCATTAAACATCTCAAGGTCCCAATCTTTTCCATCTTTTCATTGAGGAAATGAGACTTCTTGCTTTGTCCCTAACGGGCCCTTCCTGCTTGAATGAGTATGAGTCTTTGGCACCAGTAAGAGATACTGAGGATGGTTATTGCTGAATGGGTTTTGCTTACGCTTGACATCTTCATTGGAATCTCTAGGGATAACACGAAATCTCAGAGAATTCCACACAGAATCAATTTCCCCTGGAATTCCAGAGCTGACTACAAGAGGAGTCCTACTGTGGAATATCTGGCTGGGAAATTTTCCTTCTTAAGTATCCTTAGGATTCTTTGAGAAAAGGGAAATTCTAATTTCTTTTAGTTCTCTGGTGTACAGGAATACTACCTATTTCTGAGAAACAGAATTAATACTCTCCTTTCCTGTTCCCCCTCCATGTCTTTCAGGCAGAGAATACTGTAAAGTGATGAGCTTTGTCCCCCATACCTTCAATACATTGATCTCTGCACTCATTAATGCCAAATGCTGGGATTACCCTTGTCTCTCTGCCTAATGGATCCAGAACTTCTGAAATCTTTGGAGTTACCCTGGATGAACAAATTCAAGCTACCCTATGTGCTATATTTGTCCTTCTGGCTTAATGCCACCCTGGAGGCTCTACTTTAAGTCTGCTGTAGGACCCAATATTGACAGGTTATGTCGAATGAGAGTTGGCTTCAGAACCCTGAGTATTCTGAGAAGAAACTAGGCAGGTGTCAAATAGACCAGAGGCTCAAGTTGACCCTAAGAAACTCTAGATGTGGGCACAAAGCACTTAATACCAGTTGAATTCTGGGATTACCTGGTTCTTTAGGATGTCTGTTCCAATCCCACCAAGTGCCAGTGTATAGTCCACAGAAAAGTGGACTATACAAAAAGTCCTTCAAAAAGTTCTAGATCTGCCTATTTCCTGTTTATTGGCTATTTTTAAAAAGCATCACTCAAACATGGTAGCTAAAATCTTGTTCATGATTATTCTGTCCTAATCTGTAGAGGTATGGTACAAGAACAGGATAAGTGAGAGACAATGAAGTTAGGCCATGTACAAAGTTCCTTAAAAGTCAATTTGATCCTTTAGTCTTAATTTAATTTTGGTATTCAATTATACCTCTATCTTGCAGTCTTAACAAACAATGTTAATTATAACACACGTTTGGATGGTGCATACAATGAAATGTTAAACATTTCTGAGAAAAGCAAAACTGCTTTGAAATTCCCTTCTGTCTCCTGCAGATGGGCTAGGTGGATGGAATTCATCAGGCTGTAAAGTAAAGGAAACGAATGTAAATTACACAATCTGTCAGTGTGACCACCTCACCCATTTTGGAGTGTTAATGGTGAGTTGTCTCATCATCATTCCTCAATAGAATTTTGACAACTTTTATTAGATTCAGATCAGTAATACATGTGTGAACAAAGTTATGGGGAAAAAAGTCCATTCTTCCATCTTCATCCAAAGTAGAGCAGATAGAAACAAGTATTATCTTTCTCCTCATAAAATGAATGCCTACTCTTCAAATTTCAAGCACTACAAAAGGTCCTTGTAATCCCCCTCCCGAGAAATCACTACCTTTAACAGTTTGATATGTATGTGTATATTCATTTAGAATCTTTTCTTATGTATATATTACATTATGCTTTTTATAAAAATGGGATCAAATTTTTTCATACTGCTTTACCACTTACTTTTTCTAACTCAGCAATATATATTGGACAATTTTCAGGCAAATATGTATCCATTTACTTCAATTTAAAAATGGTATACCATTATGTGGATTGAACACAATGAATTTAACCAAACCCTGATAGATGGATGTTTTAGCTATTTTTCTCCAATATAAACTTTGCTATAGTACACATCTTATTTATTTTTCTTCCAACACTGGTGAAAGTATTCCTGTAGGATAAATTGACAGAATTGCTGAATGAAGGGTATTATCATCAACAATTTTTAATTGTAACAATTATTGTCAAATTGCAGCTTACATAAGATGTATTTTTAAAATGTTTGCAGTACTTCACCTAATAAGAATTGTGTGACCAATTTGCATAGCCAGGCTCAAACCCTCAGCACCATTGTTAACTATCCTAGTTCCTTCTCCCCCCATGATCTTCTTAACATCAGGATTTGCTGAGTTTTCCTTCTAAACCACTCTCAACCAAATGGCTTTTCTACCCACACATGAATACTTCGTTGGTCTCCTAAGTTACTTTATTAGATAGTGTTATTTGAATGTGTCATGTGTGAGTTGTTTCTCCAGTTAATAGTAAGTTCTTTGAGGGCCGAAAGTTTGTCTGACATTATATATATCATCATTCTTCAATGGAATTTATATGTATATATATGTATATGTATATCAATTGGCTAACTCTTACTTGTTGAATAGATATGTTTTTTTAAGTAATTAATATGGCTGGGGAAGTAGGTCAATGAAAGAGTGATTGCCTAGCATGTGCAAGACCCTGGGTGCAATCCCCAGAACCAATCTCTCTGTCTCTCTCTCTCTCTCTACACACACACACACACACACACACACACATATACATATATATATGCACATATATGTTATACATATATAGAGAGATATTATACATATATACATTATGCAAACATATATAGAGAGATTATATATATACACACATATGCATATATGTAGAGAGAGAGAGAAAGCAAGAGACTGATCAATTCCAGGGATGATTGAATCCAAGGTCTTGCACATGCTAGGCAGTCACTCTACCACTGCGCTACATACCCAGCCCTATTTATTTCTTAAAAAAAACTCTATTCGATTCCATCTCACCCCAATTAGAATGGCGATTATCAAAAATACAAGCAACAGGTGTTGGCAAGGATGTGGGGAGAAAGGTACACTCATACATTGCTGGTGGGGGGGGCTGCAAATTAGTGCAGCCACTCTGGAAAGCAGTGTGGAGATTCCTTAGAAAACTTGGAATGGAACCACCATTTGACCCAGCTATCTCACTCCTTGGTCTATACCCAAAGGACTTAAAATCAGCATACTACAGAGATACAGCCACATCAATGTTCATAGCTGCTCAATTCACAATAGCCAGACTGTGGAACCAACCTAGATGTCCTTCAATTGATGAATGGATAAAGAAACTGTGGTATATATATACAATGGAATATTACTCTGCCATAAAGAACGATAAAATTATGGCATTTGCAGGCAAATGGATGAAATTGGAGACCATCATGCTAAGTGAGATAAGCCAATCTCAAAAAGCCAAAGGACGAATGATATCGCTAATAAGTGGAGGATGACACATAATGGGGGGGAGGGAAGGGTTAGTGTTAAGGTTAGAGTTAGGGTTAGGGAGGGGGGTAAGTATGGATGAAGGAAGTACTGTATAGAGGGTAAAGAGGGGTGGGAGGGGTGGGGGGAAGGGAAAAAATAACAGAATGAATCAAACAACATTACTCTATGTAAATTTATGATTACACAAATGATATGCCTTTACGCCATGTACAAACAGAGAAACAACATGTATCCCATTTGTTTACAATAAAAAAAACAAAACAAAACAAAACAAAACAAAAAAAACTTAAAAAAAAAAACTAAAGGACGAATGATCTCGCTGATAAGTGGATGATGACACATAAGAGGGAGGGTGGGGGGAGTTAGTGTTAGGGTTAGGGTTAGGGTTAGGGTTAGAGTTAGGGAGGGGGACAAGAATGGAGGAAGAAAGGACTGTTTAGAGGGAAAAGAAGGGTGGGAGGGGTGGGGGGAAGGGAAAAAATTATAGAATGAATCAAACAACATTACCATATGTAAAATTATGATTATACAAATGGTATGCCTTTAACCCATGTACAAACAGACAAACAACATGTATCCCATTTGTTTACAATAAAAAAAAGAGAGAAAAAAAAAAACTCTATTCAACAAGTAAGAGTTAGTCAATTGATTGTTACCAAATTGTGAGAAATTTTTTTCAGTTTCCCTGAAATCGACCAGAGCATTACAGTAGGGGTCAGAAGACCAGGGTTTATTTCCAGCCCTGTCATCAACTAGCTTTGTGATCTTGTTTGGGTTGTTTTCCTTGTTTGGAACTTAGATTTTTCTTCTGAAATATAAATGATTGGAGGAGACCAGGGTTTATCAATTTAGGCCCTATTGATAACTGGTCAAATAATTCTTTATTGTGGGAGTCTGTTCTGTGTGTTTTAAGACATTCAGCAGCATCCTGGGCCTCTACCACACTATAAGCCAGTAGCACCCTTCCTGGTTGTGACAATCAAAAGTGTCTCCAGACACTACCATGTCCTAGGGGGAAAGACAAAATTACTTTCAGTTGAGAACTATCAGAGTAGATCAGTGCTTCCTAATTTTTTGCAAGTTATAAATCTCCATAATCATCTGATGAATGCTATGGACCTTCTTCCCCAACCAATTCATTCATATATTCAAATAATTTTGCGTGTCATTCCAGGTCTTTTATGGTCCTCAGATTAAGAAATTACTAGACTATGTGATCTCTAAGGCCCACTTTGTCTTTTAATTTTGTGAGTTATTTAAGGTCTAAGGGAAAAGAACATTTTTTGATGTTCCGTGTAGTGTTTTGGGACGTGCAGTTCACATAATGATTCACTTTGTATCCCAAATTCACATCTATTAGCTTGGTTATATTTTAAGTGTGGAACATGTTAATGACAATGAAACCAAGGACTAAATGTTCTTTCAATGCTGTCAATGTCTCTCCATGTCTTGTACACAGTAAGTTGCACTAGGCATAGACACCAGACAATGTAGGGTCCTATCATATATATATCTACACAATCTGGTTGCATAAAAACTAGTGCAAATATATTCTACATTATGGGAACCACCTGTTTGTGAGCACTGGAAGTATTATGTCATAAACTTGCTCTGGTAGATGTGTAACATGAACACATTTCATTCTCTAGGATCTGTCCAGATCTACAGTGGATGCAGTGAATGAACGGATATTAGTTTTTATTACATACACTGGATGTGGAATCTCCTCCATTTTCCTGGGAATTGCAATGATGACATACATAGCTTTTCAGTAAGTTTGATACAGATTTGCTCTAAGTTTAATTTGGTTTGATGGATGCTGTTGTCATTGCAACCTTGTTAATTTCATGAACAAATCAAAATAGGAAGAGGTCAGATTCTTTAGATTATAAAGTGAATAAATTAAAAGCACAACAAAATAACTATCAATTTTAACAAAAGGTTTGAATTGGACTTTTAAAAAGCAAGAGGGTCAGGATAGGAAAAGATTTTTCCACCAGGATTCAAGAAGACTAATCCATAAAAGAAAAAGCTGATAAAGTGGACTTCTTTAAGAAAAAGAACTTATACATTTAAGATAGCAAAATGGCAAATCACTGTTTGGGAAGAAGATGTTTGCAATGCATGTATCTGACAAATGCCTTTCATGCCAAACATATTAAAAACTCCTAAAAATAACAAAAGCAAGACAGTACAATTGGAAAATGGACAAAAGAGTTTAACAGGTACGTCACAAAAGAGGCTATCCATGTCTAATCCTAACTTTTGCCCAAATGGCCATTAAACATATAACAAGGTTCTCAACATCATTTTTCATCAGAGAAATGTGAATTAAAACCACAATCGTATACCATTAGGCACCCAACAGAATGGTTAATATTGAAAATACTGACCATAGCAGGTATTAACAAAGATGTGAAACAACTGGGACTCCTATACATTGCTTCAGGGAATACGAAATGGCACAGATACTTTGGAAAATCATTTGGCAATACCTGCTAAAAGATAAATACACATTTAGCCATTTATCTAGAAGTTTTACTCTTAGGTATGTGCTCAAGAGAAATAAGTGCATCTGTCCACCAAAGTATAAATACAGGAATATTCATAGCAGCTTCAGTCAGAACTCCAAATTTGAAACATCCCCAATGTACATTAACAATTCACTGGATGAATAAAAGGTGCTATCTTTGTAAAATGGAATGCTATACAATAGAAAAAATGAATTGCTCCTATAGAATACAATATTTAAATCTCAGAGACATAGAATTAAGCAGAAGAAGCTAGAAAAACAGAAGATAATGTTTTATGATCCCATTTATGAGAAGTTTCAAGTGCACACACAAGCAAATCTATAGGGATAGAAGTTGGAATATTGATTACCTCTCATGGGAGTTACTGAGCCTTATGAGGTATTAAAAATATTCTACCTTTTGATCTGAGTGGAAGTTCCACAGGTGTATACGGATGTAAAGATTAACTGAGTACATTCTTAAATTCTGTGCACTTTACAATTTACCTGTTTAAAATCGCACATTAATAGAAAATAAAATTATAAAATTTAAATCAAAAAGCACTGAGTAGAAATTGCAAAAAAAAAAAAAAAAGAATCAAAGGGGTAAATAGGTATCTTTAAATTTGGAAAATACTAGATCAGTTTCCAAAAAGTACAATTGTGATCTCTTATTGAAATTTAAGGCTATATTTCCATGATTGCAATCATCACAATCTTTGGTAATATCCAAGTAAATCCAGTTTACATCGTTTCCATAGCCATCATGCTTTTAATAATATGCAAATCCAGCCTGCTGCATTGGTGATAATAGTATTGTAGTACCCAAGAAACTCTTCCCTTCCTTCATTCAATTGCTTAGTTGAGAGAGGCTATTATTAATCCTGTTAACAAAGGTCACTACGTTTAGGATAGTTTGATTCTATCTGGAAAGATATTGGGGGTACTCTAAAATTCAGTGTGTGAATATATATATATATATAATTATTTTATTTATTTAATTTATATAAGTAATTTAAGTAATTTAATTTTAATAGTTCTTTTATTCTTTTAGTACACAGATAAGATGTGGCAGTGATTCAAAAAGAAACCCTATCTAACTTACCATTGTGTTTTTTCTTTTAGCAAACTTCGAAAAGATTATCCTTCCAAAATCCTGATCAACCTGTGCACAGCACTACTAATGCTAAACCTGGCATTTCTGGTCAATTCCTGGTTGTCATCATTTCAGAAAGAAGGACTTTGTATCACAGCTGCAGTGGCGCTTCATTACTTCCTGCTCGTTTCTTTAACTTGGATGGGCCTGGAGGCAGTCCACATGTATTTTGCTCTAGTCAAAGTCTTCAACATATACATTCCATATTATATTCTTAAATTTTGTCTTGTTGGTTGGGGTAAGTGTATCTGTCACTGCTTTTGATATCTTTGTTTTAAGCCTGTGCGTTTTTCTAATTCTAGCTCTTAGTCTGCTTTGTGCTGCTATAACCTGAGACTAAGAAATTTATAAGAGGATTTTATTTCAAGATTAATTTATTAGTTTTAATTGGTATATTATAATTATATATAATAGTGGATTTGTTTTTTAATTTTTAATTTGTTCTTTTTATATATACATGATATTAAAAGAGATTTGTTGTTATATGTTTATACATGAACACAATATAATATAATTTGGTCACTTTAATTCCCCAGTACCTCCCTTTCCCCTCCCCTTCTTCCTCCCCCTGATCCCCTTCCTCTATGCTCCTGGTCTATCTTCTATTTTCATGAGATTCCCCCCGCTTTCTTTTCTTTTTTCTCTCTGGTTTCCACATATGAGAGAAAATAGATGACCCTTTGCTTTCTGAGTTCGGCTTATGTCCCTTAACACAATGAGATTTACTTAAGTTTTGGAGACTGGGTAGTACAAGATCAAGGGGCCTGCATCATGGTAGGAAGCATCATATGGGGGTGGAGGACAGAACTTATAAGGAAATTTCTTCTGCAAAATATGAACCCACTCCTGCAATTATGATATTAATCCATTCATGAGGTCAGAACCCTTATAACCTAATCCATTCTTAAAGAATCTGTCTTACTACTGTTGTACTGGGGATTAAATTTCCACCACATGAACTTTGGAAGACACATGCAAACTATAGAAATCTCCATTAATTTGGGACCAAAATCTATTAATATCACAGTTAAGGAATTAAGGATAATCTCACTGGTGTTTGGGTGTGAATCTCTTTTTTCTGCCTATATTGCTCTATAAATTCAAGTTTTAATCTTTATGGCAAGGAGTTGGTGCACAAATATTTGAGTATTTGCTTATGTGTTGTGCTAAATGCTGGATATATAAGGGTAAACCTGTAGATTTTAGTTCTCCCTTTACAGAAGTTAAAATCACAACATATACTGATAAAACAACTAACACTTAGGTAAACTTTACTTGTACCAGAAACTTTATTTATTTATGCTTATTTAGTTTTCACAGTATTTCTATGGGATGAGTTCCATCATTATTCATACTGAGAACACCAAGAAACAGAGAGGTTAGGTAATTTGCCAAAATTCACACAGCTAATAAGTGGCAGAATAGGGATTCAAATTAGGGAGTCTGTCTCCATATATTGAACTTTTAACCTCTATTATCTTGCCATACTGTTTAAGGAACAGGAAAAGGACTTGACATGAGTAAAGGGTATCTGGCCAGTCACAACCTGACTCTTTTGACACCTCATAGCTGCTGCCCTCACAAGAAACCAGAAACAGAACTCAGTATGAATATTTTCCTGATATAAATGTCATTTTATTGGTTTGCTTTCTTGTATTTCTTTTCAAGATAGTAAGTACTGGAAAGGTTTTCTTTTTCTTTTTCTTTTTTTTTTCTTTTGTGCTGGGAATTAAATCCAAGGGCACTCTACACTAAGTTACATCCCCAACCGTTTTTATTTTTTATATTGAGACAGGGTCTGATAATTTGCTAAGGCTGACCTGAAACTTGCAGTCCTCCTGCCTCAGCCTCCATGCCCAGCTTTCCTTCCTGTATTTCTTTTCTTTCTTTTTTTTAATTTTTATTTTTGTACTGGGAGATTGAACTTGGGGGCACTTAACCACTGAGCCACATCCCCAGTCCTTTTAATCTTTCATTTAGAGACAGTGACTCACTGAGTTGCTTAGGGCCTTGCTAAGATGTTGAAGGCTGACTTTGAACTCACAATCCTCCTATCTAAGCCTCCTGAGGCCGCTGGGATTGCAGGCATGTACCAGCATATCTAGCATCCTTTCCATATTTCTAATGGACATGGTCAGCTCAGCTCCTTTCCCATCCTCTCTTGCCTATACAAAACAGATTTTGTGTTCAGACAATGTGTTGGGTACACAAGAGATTTATATTAAGTAGGATACATAATGGTGCATAGGTAGATAGATTTTATCTTCCACTGTCTTTGTGAAGATAATAGCTTCCTAATTAGCTCCTCATCCTTTTAATGAGTTCATTAACATAGTGCATGCTTTCCTTGAATACACAGTCAGTGCTATTATCTATGCTAATGTCGGGTGCAGAGACAGACAAATAGTAAACAAAGCATAATCTAAAACATGGCTTCAGTATACCTTGGAATCTATCACAAACACTTCCTTTTGTGTGCACCCTCATTTTTTTTTTTTTTTTTGTGGTGCTGGGGATTGAATCCAGGGCCTTTTGCTTGTGAGGCAAGCACTTCACCAACTGAGCTATATCCCCAGCCCTGCACCCCTCATCTTGATTCAACCAAAAGATTGAAAAATGTTATGGAGACGTCTTCATGAAAGGATGAAGGGGTTGTACATGTTCCTTGATCCTGGCTTTTCTTCTTCCTTGTCACCACTCTTCCTTGACTCCCTGTGTGAAAGGTCCTCCTTCACTTGCTCCTCAAGTGTCAGTTTTCCCCAGGACTTGTTTCTTGCCTCTCTGATCTTCTGGTTCCCCACACACTTCCTGGGGGTAGAGGGAGAGGCAGGGAAGGCTAATGCTTGGACTTGGAGAGAAGAATATCTTGAAGAGTGTCAAGTATGCATGAGCCAAGGCCAAGCTAAGGCTGAGGCCTGCCAGGGTTTGCAGGTAAAGAAAGATACAACGAGTAGCTCTTAGACTCAGTTTCTTACTTACAAAGACAGCACAAGGAAGAGTAGCTCAAAGTGCCAGCTCCCAAGTTCTTGTGCAACATGCTGAAAACAGCAGCACCCAAACAAAAGGGAACAGATGACTGCCCCACGAGTTCTGGGATTTCCTATTGCTTAGGAGCCAGTTCTAAACAGAAGTGTGAGGTTTTCTATTATGTAGCTCTGTTCTGAGGGGACAGGGTATAAAGCCCTACAACTCTGCTGCACCTAGGTGATGGGAAACGGTCTCAAAACAGCCTCCCAAGGGAGGTGAGTAGGAGATGGCTTTGGAGCACCTCCTCACAGGCTTCCCCTCCCGTTTATGGAGGACCACAGGGCACTCTGCCAAAATTCAGAGAAGCTGACATCCAAGCCTTTACCTAAGTGGCCTGTGTGGATACACGCAAGGTCCCCAAGGGCCCACTTCAGGGAGTTTTCAAAATTTAATTATTAGACAAATGCAATGAACTGTAAGGGAAATAAGTATTAGCATCTGTTAAGATTTGAAGTTGTGTCTTCCTAATGTCAAAGCAACCTGTTCTAAAGGTTCATTCCTTTTTGAAACCCGTGTTGAAACTGGAGAACATCATGCTATGTAAAATAAGTCAGACTCAGAAAACCAAGGTTGAATGTTTTCTCCCATATGTGGAAGCTAGAGCAAAATAAGAGGAAAAAAGTGTGTGTGTGGGGGGTGGATATAAAAAAGATAGAGGGAAGATGAGTGGAGTAGGAGATGGAGATTGAGAGAGAGGGAGGAGGAACAAGAAAGGGGAGGAAATGTGGACGGATTTTGATAAAATCATGCTACCTGCATGCACATAGTGTATATAGTGAATTTCAGCTTTATGTGTATCTAAATAATTAAATAAGTGAAAGGAAGACCGGCAGAGTAGATGAAGGAGAATAGTGGGAGGGAGGAGGGGAGGAAACAGGAGGGTGGCAGGCGGAATGCGACTGAAATGGAGTAAATTAAATTTCATGCATTTATGATTATGTCAAAATGAACCCAACTATTACGTATAACTATAATGCATTAATAAAAGAAAAAACAGTCCAAGGCAGTAGATTTGTCCACATTTTACAAAAACCAAACAACCAATAGGGATACTTTAAAAAAATTATGTATGTATAAACTTGAGGACTGATGCTTAATTCCATCCTAAATATGAGTTCTCCTTCCATCCCTCCCTTCCAGCTTCCAGGGGGGATCTTTGAAACAGGTCTGCATCATTCTAGGCACTGTACTTGGTGTGGATTGTACAGATTAGAAGGAACTCTCCTATTTATCACAGAATAGGATGGTGGAGGATTTTTGCACTCTGGGATTTGGAATAGCTTTGGAAAATATCTTACAAAACCCCTAAAATGTGTGTGGGTGTATGCTCTTCATTTAGAAGAAATACAGTTTTAGAAATAAAGAAATCATTTAAGTTCTGCAAATGTACATGAAATTGGATTTTTCAACCCTGTGTCTACACTCACATCACGTTTGACCATTTTAACTGAACTGATTGCTTTATTATAGTCTGGCTGAATTGACTGGTCGTTAACTGGTCGATCTAGTCAAAATGTCAAACTAGTAATGAGTGTGGAAACAGCTTCCCTGTCAAAAAAGCACTGAAGGCTGCAGCTGATTGCCTGCGCCCTTCCTCCAAGGTGACCTAGACAAAAAGATAGTGGGAACTAAGGGGCAGTATTGAAAGGGAAAAAATTGGCAGCCCATCATTTAAGAAGAAATGCTCAATGCAAACTTGCATTCCAATGAACTACATACTTCCATTGCCAAGTTGATTTTTTGGCACTTGAGCTATTTTTAATAACCAGTGGGCGTTGTATTGGAGCCATTGGCATGCCATTTAATTTAGCAGATTGGAAAACTCCTAGAAATGTTTAACTTGGAAGAATTCACAAACATTTTGCAAACAATGGTATTTTGATGCCTGCACATCTGTGGCTCATTTAAACAGTATCTTAATATATCAGTACCCACAGTCATTGATCAGGATCCTTCTCCCATGATGTAATGGGATCTTTTGGCTTGCTTTCCCACTCTAGGAATCCCAGCAATCACAGTGGCAATCATACTCAGTGCAAGGAAAGATCTGTATGGAATTCTGAGCCCAACAACTCAGTTGTAAGTACCAGGAGCTCTGCTCCTTAGGTGGTGGGGGTTCTGGCCTGGCGGGGAATGGTGGGATCTTCTCAGCTTGGGGCTTGGCCTTGACACTGGATTCAGGGAGAGCTCAGCCTTAGCCTTTCTACCCTGGACATGTTCGTGGCCACACTCATGTAATGGTTAGCTACGTAGACTCTGTATGACCTTGAGTAAGTTACCAAATCTCTTAGTTTTAATTTCTTCTGTAAAATTGGAGTGATAATGTTTGCTCTCAATGTCATGTGTAAATTAAAATGAAATCACATATATGCATATATGTATATATGCATATGTGCATATAAATATATGCTCAGCCTGTTGCCTAATCCATGTAAGTGTTACATAACTAGCAGCCATTCTGCTTATAAAACTCACAGACCATTGGGAAGATTTACTGGCCACTATAAGGAAATACTGAGGTAATTGGAAAATATTTTCTACCTTTTATCAAGAAAAGTCTTCCCTAACGAAGACTGCATACAAAACTTTTCTTTGTAAATTGTCTCAAGTTTATTGTTCTCTTTTCTTTCTCTTTCTTTCTTCCTTTCTTTTTCATCTGATGTGTAAGCCCATCTCTTTAGTTCTCTAAACAGGAACTATATGAGAGTGGTCATTCATTGGATTCCATCTCTTTCAAGTCTTCCTTTATAGCCATGTAGATAGCTATCCTATGGTCCTTTAGGCTGCACAATCTCATTTCACATTTCTATTCTTTTCCCCATGCTTAGCCATTCTCTTTATAGTTGCCTCTCAAGATCACGTCCACTATAGATTTCCTTTCCCACTGGACTGGAATCAAATGTAGGAGGTCCTGCTCCCAAGACTCCTCTGTCTTTCATATTGAGATGACAGTTTCCAGAGGGTCAAAATTATATTGCCCTTTGCAGCAGATGCTTTCTAATTAAAATTCTTTGTTATCCTTTCTTTCTCTGTCTCTTCTCTTCCCTTCATTCTCATTTCCCCCTCCATCCTCCCTATTTGTCTGTTCTGTGACTTAAAAGGTCCTCAGTGTCTATCTACTGGTGATTCTTCTTGAAAGATCAAAAGCAAAAGTAAAACCAGGACAAAATCAACTCCACTCTCCCCCAAAAGAGCCATTTCACATATGAGTTTGTTAGTAAGAGGCAGATGGCTCTAAGAGCTTTGTTTTTTAAATAATTACATTTTGAAAGGTAATTCACCACATGGTACAAAATCCAAATGTACAAAAAGGTAGAGGATGAAAAGCAAGCCTCATCCCAACCCCCAGCCACTCAGCTTCTCTCCCTTAAGGTTACTCTTGTTACCAGTAATCAAATTGGTATAGATATTCTCTAGCATGCTTTTTATTTGTCTTAGTTTTTGAGCTATATTATTTTAATTGGTACACAGTAATCACATATATTTATGGGATACAGTAGGATGTTTTGATACATTCATATGTTGTGTAATGATCAAATCAAGGTAATTAAAATATCCATCACTTCAAACATTTATAATTTTTTGTGGTGAAACATTCAAAATTCTTTCTTCTAGATTTTTAAACATATAATAAAATATTGTTGATTGTAGCCACCTGACTATGCAACAAACAGCAGAACTTATTCCTTCACACTTCTGTTCTCATCCTCTGATAACCATTATTCTACTCTCTACTTCTGTGACATCAACTGTTTTAGATTCCACATGAGTGATCTTTTGTACGCTTCGTTATCTGAATGATTAATATATATGACTTTGCTCTTTTCACTTAATAATATATCTTGGAGATGATTATCCAAACATACAGTGTTGCCTCATTTTACAAGTCTTTTATAACTTCTTTCAAGGCTGAAGATGATATTTAGAAAACCCTAAGTATTAGAGTCCATTAAGAAAATTAAATGTTTTCACACCCTCCCAACTTGGATACACACAAATTCACACATATGTGAAATTATCCACAACAATGTGAATAACGTGTTCAAAACAGGATTTCCTGACTTTAAAAGAGAGGTCCCAAAGGGGAATGAAGGGAAGGGAGCAGGGATGGGAATGGGAGAGACAGTGGAATGAATTGGACATCACTTTCCTATGTTCATATATGAATATACCACCAGTGAAACTCCACATTATGTACAACCACAAGATGGGGATCCTAATTAGGATAAGTTGTACTCCTTGCAGGTATAATATGTCAGAATACGCTCTTCTGTCATGTAGAGCTATGAAGAACAAAAAAATTGATCATAACTCTAAAAAATTTTGATTCTTGCTCTAAACAGAGAGAGAGAGAGAGAGAGAAGAGAAAGAGAGAGAGAGAGAGAGAGAGAGAGAGAGAGATCCCTGCAAAGCTGACACAGTTGAATTCATCAAGTTCATTTATGTTCAAAAATCAGAGGCAATGACTCAGCAAGCTAACTTATTATTAAATGAAGTATCTGTCCATATGAACCATAGAAACTGTAGAGCTATTAATCAATCCAGTGACTAGTGTTGCTTTTGTAGTCAAATATATCATATTTTAAAGCATTTTCATTAACTCTGATCAGCTCATCATTGTTGATAGAGCATTCAGAAAAGTCATTCATTGCTCATATCCTTTTACTGTGATACTGATAATGCAAAGCTGAATCCATCCTGTAAATAAAGTTCAGGTGTAAGGTGGGGAGAAGAGAGTCACTTTGGGGGAAAATATATAAATTGTTTTTCTGCTATTGAAGAAAAGAATATCCTTCTAGGAAATTAGACTGAGAGGTTTCTGCATATGTAGGGCAGAAACATCCTCTGGGAGATCTAACTTGGCATTGAAGAGTACCCTTATCTGGGCTCAGAAGATTGGGGTTCTAGTCCTAACTCTGCTTCTAGTGGATATGAGTGAACTCTATCAAGTTCTTCATCTCTTTAGGTCTTAGTGTCCTTAGATTAAATGGAACTGACTAGGTGAGATTCAGAATCTTTGTAAAATAGGAGCTTATGTTTTCCTATCTCACATTAGTCTTTTTTTGTTTCTTATAGTTGTTGGATCAAAGATGATGCTATCTTTTATATCTCAGTGGTGGCTTATTTTTGCCTCATATTTCTCATGAATCTCTCCATGTTCTGCATTGTTCTTGCTCAACTGAATTCCATGAAATCCCAAAGCCAGAAGACTCGGCAGAAGATGATCCTGCATGACCTCAAAGGCACATTAAGCCTGACATTCTTGCTTGGCCTCACCTGGGGCTTTGCCTTTTTTGCCTGGGGACCCGTGAGGATATTTTTCTTGTATCTTTTCGCCATTTGTAATACTTTGCAAGGTAACTGCATCCTCTTTGTCCTCTATGTGGCTACTTAGACCTTAACCAAGGCTTTGGTTTCTTTGGAAAATAATCTCATCTATCAGAGACTTATAGGAGGAGAAAATAGTCCAGGAGGCCTCTGTTCCCAACTAGTTGACAAGCAGCCACTGGAAATGTTAACTAGATGTTAGCACTCATTAAATGAATACACAGCCCACTCTCTTTTACTCAAGAATATAGGGAGTAGCCCAGATGAGCTAACCCAACTCTATCTAGTTGTCAATGTCTATATATAATACTGAGTGGCAACACTTCTTACAGTATTCGTTGCATCAACACATTGCGATTGTTAATGTACAGCTTCACACTTGTGTTGATATTTTGAAGTGTATAATGCAGTTGAACATAGCAATTATCGAACAGTAGAAACACTAACTTTTTAACCCAAAAGATTCTGTCTGTATCATGTATCTTAATATTTTTGGAATGGGACAGGCTAGGAAATTGCAGAAATGAATTTTAAGAATGTAAGAACTGTAGGAATGAAGTTTAGAGCAAAGAGTTGTGGGCCAAGGCAATAGACTAAGGTTCTAGTCTTGGTTTTGCTACAAATCCTCCTTAGGAATGTCACCACAACTGATTAAATTAGATGATCCCAAGGTAAGGGCTCTATAGCTCTTTAATCTCCTTTATATATTCTGGTGAAAGGAATAAATGATCAGTGAAGTGATTAATGGAAGAAAAAATGATGACATAAGAAGTAAAAGCTAGGGGACTGGTTAACATACTTTTGAGTAATTATCAATGTTCATTTTAACCTGACTTGGCCTATAAAAACAATCTTTGGGTGGTTGGGGAGGCATGCAGAATTATTTCATGGAAGATTGGAACTCCACTTCATACTATTATCCTCAACTTTGGGCAAGACCATTTAGGCTATGGGAGCTGGCAGGGAGCCAACTTGACATTCTGTTAAGTTCTCCTTTAGTACTCTCTTCTATTTTCCACTCAATATACACCTCTCTCCTAAATGCAGTCTACTGGTGGTCCCATAGGATACGCCATCAGGAAAAGGTGTCTCTGGTCAAAGAAGTTCAGGAAATATGGCAAATTTCATTCCCTCATTCTTGGGAATACACATTAACATGGTAAAAATATCAGAAGCTATTGAAAAAGTATTTAAAATTTAACCTTGATTTTTAAAACCTCAGAGCCCTTTTTTAAATTGTGGTTGTTTATCTTTGAGAAATCTCAGGAAATATGAATTGATATGCAATTATATTCCAGGTCCTTCTAAAATGGTATAGGCATGTGGTGGAGCAATCTGTATAAGTCATAGTTTTGCCCTAATGTCTTATGACTTAAGAACCCATCTCATTTGCAGCAGAACAGTGACTTAACAGAAATTTTGTGTCCCACCAGATTCTAATCTATGAACCTTTATTTCTGCTTTACTTTCTGCAGTTTCAGTTACCAGGTGTCAACTGTGGTCTGAAAATATTAAATGGAAAATTCTGGAAACATACAATTCATAAAATTTAAATAATTTTATTATAGAACATTGTTATGATTGTTCCATTCTATGATTACTTGTCATTCATCTATTATTGTGCCTAATATATAAATTGAATTTTATCATGGTTTGTATGTGTAGGAAAAATAATATATACAGGATTTACAACTTCCCATGGTTTCAGGCATTCTGCTGGGGATCTTGGAATGCATCCACCCTTGCATAACAGGGGATTATTGCACAGCCATATTCTGATTGAAATGTGCAAAGGTGCAAAATGTGCCGTTCTTCTTTCAGGTGCCATTTTTATTGCCTCTGGTAGTAGGAATGAATTTTTTAGGAACCCCCACCACATACACAACAGACTGATTTGGTGCCCTTTGAGGCTACCTGCACTTGGTTATCATCTAGATTACTGAGTGAGACTTTGGTGCTGGTTTTACATTTTTACTCTGAACAAAACCACCTGACCCATGCTGAGGTACTCTTAACTCCATACTCTAGCATGATGCTCTAACCTCAAAGACTCACCGTGCTTGGTGCTTGGCGTAGAATGTTTACAAAAGTGGGTTAGGAACTAGGTGCCTGTCCAGACTTCTTACTCAGTGCTAACTTCAAACATCTCATTGGCTCTCTAATCTGAGGAGAAATGTGCTCACTCTATTGAAAGAGGGGCTAAAAGGTAGCTGAGCAAAGAACAAGAGAATAGTTTTGAGCTTGAAGAGAGAGGAGTGTTTTAAAAACAGTCAGTGCTCCTTTCCTGTGGTGGAAGTGGAAAGTAGTATCTAAGCGGGGAGCCTACGTGAGTAGAAGCAGAATTTAATTGGGTATTTTCTTGAAGACTGAAACCAAAGTCCCATAGATCCAGCATCGACAAGCCAAGCTGTCTCTGTCTGTCAGATATGCTTTATGTCAATCCAGCACCAAGTGTTCCTAGTCCTGCCTACAAGATATCTGCCATCTTGTAGGGAGGGTGTTTTCAGAGCTCTGAGTTTCAAACTCAAGTCTCTCTCTCTCTCTCTCTCTTTCTCACACACACACACCAAATAATTGCAAAACAAGAATGCAGTGAAACACAGGAATAAACTAGCTATTTAAACACCAAATGGCAGAGCTTGCAAATCTGGCTGAGGAGGGTTGCCCTGTGGTCAGGTGGGAAAAATTATGCTCATGATGAGTCATTTGTGAAGGAAGGGTGCACAAATAAAAATGCAGGTGACAAAAACCTGACATCTTCCCTCGTGCCTGTGTTCTAGTGAGTAAGCAGATCAATCTGTTATTGGAAAGAAAAGGGAAGGCTGTCAAGCAGAAAGGGAAAGCTGGAAGGCAGCTCATTGGGAATTCACAGAATAACCTTTAAGTCTGAGAACTAACAAAACTTCATGCAGGAAATCAGAGCAGTAATAGGTGCTTGATGTCACTGTTACCCCTTGTTTGTACTGAAGCTGAAGGAGTTTCACCTGCTCTGAGGCAGAGGTTTGCTCTCATCAGGTTGCTGCACCACCTTCCAGGTGGCTGCTGCTCAGAAAAAGAGTGAATACTGCTGAATTCATCCCCACAGTTGTGTGGTTACCCATGGAGCTAAAGCCCTGGGGAGAGTTTGTGAAACATGCTATTTGTTTAGCCTCCAGATTGCTGCCTCCCACCTGGAATCAGGATGTCTTGGAACTGGGGCCAGGGGACCAAAATCTTCCCAATCCAACTCCTCATCAAGTGACAAGAAGTTGCTTGCTTCTGCCTGAATCTTTCCAGGCACAGAAAGCTCAATGTTCCATAAATCTGACCTAAGTTTCCTATGTACATAAGTGAATATACTGCAGTGAATCTCAACTTCATGTCCATCCATAAGAAATTAATTAAAATAATACCCCATTTGTGCACAATGAATCAAAATGCAGTCTGTAATAATAAAAATTGAAAATTAAAAAAGAAATTAATTAAAAAATAACTAGGGGTAAAGGGCAGAAAGATCAATAGAAGGAAGGGAGCAGGGGGTCGGGGAGAGGAGGAGAAAGAGAGGTACTGGAGTCTGAATTAGAACAAGATATATTCCATGCTCGTATATTTATGTCAAAATGGATTCCACTGTCATATATAACTAAAAAGAAGCAAAAATTAGAAAAGAAAAAGGAAAGGAAGCCCTGCCAAACAAAGAAAGCTCAACATCCCATAAAGCAGAGCATTGAACCCAGGAGTGCTAACCACTAAGCCACATCCCCAGTCCTTCTTATGTTTTATGTTGAGGCAGGGTCTCTTATTTCAACCCAGTCTTCCTTACCTAAGGATACTATAGTATGGTGGATAAGAATGTGACCTCTACCGTCAGACTGCCTGTGTTCAGTTCTGATGCTGCCAACTTAAATACTAGCTTTGTGACCTGGGTCAAGTTTACTAGATTTCTTGGACTCTGAGGTCTCACATCTATAAACATGAGACTAATAGCACATTGCCTATCACAGACCATTGCTTAGTAAAAAGTTGCTGTGATTTATTATTTTCTGGTTGTTCTGTAGCTTCCTCCTATTGCTCTTGGTTCCAACCTGGCAACCACAGAGAACATAATTTCTTCTTTTGATGACAGCCTTTTCAGGACTGTGACTAATGCTACCACCTGTCTTCACCCTTTATTTCTCCTCCCAAGGTTTTTCTTATCCAGATACAACACCCCAGCTTTTGCACAAGTTCATTACTATTCTTGTTTATTTGATTCTTGAGTATTTCTCTTTGTCATCATCCTCTTAAAACAAAGCCTCCCAAACTGAACTGGTGGGAGTTATGGTGAAGCCAGGGCAGATGGCAGGACACTCTTACCTGCTTCAGTCTAGATTCTTTACTTCCACTAAGGCCATAGCTGAAATTGTCTTTGGACACATTTACTATTTTGACTTGTGCTCAGTTTGCAATGAATGAAGATCATTATGCTACTAATTATTGACATGCATGGCAACTTGCCATGTAGAGTCAAGCTGAACCCTGTATACAGAACAAAGGTTTCTGAACCACACTTGGGCCCAAAATACATATTTTGAGACCCCAGAAGGAATTGCTAAGGTTGTAGAAGGCTTTGGCGTCCAAGTCATTAATCACCTATTGAGCTGCCATACAGAGTACTGGAGGCAAAAGGAAGGTGATATAAGATGGAAAGGAAAAATACCTGCTCCCTTCAAAGACTTGACAGCTAGATGGTGAGACGGGCAATTCATGGAAACTTATGTGGCCAAATATGGCAGATATTATGAGAAATTAAGTGTTATGGGAGTTCAGGAGTGGGAAAGGTAAGTTCCAGTTTGAGGCATCTGTAAAGACTTTGTGGATATAGACTTTTGACATGGACCATAAATAAAAGTGAACATATTGACAGGAGTTAGTTCTGCCAATTTCACCACAAACTTTTGGAAATTAAGTTGGCTCTCCTAGGACTTTGCAATAAGGATCATCTTAAGTCCTAATTTTATCTCCCAAGGAGAAGGATGGAGAGGAAAAATGGCACATACTACTCATAGATACCTTTGGCACCCTCCTCCCACTTGTGGAACAAAATCAGGGCAGTAGAAATTGAGGGCATCAGATATATGGTTTCCACATAGTGTAATTGTGGAAAGATATGTGTGTTAGTTATTTACAGTGGTGTAACAAATTGCTCCCTGAATTTTAGCAGCTTGAAACAACATTTATTATCTCACACAGGGTATAAGATGCAGGAATTCAGGAGCAACTTAGCTGAGTATTTCTGGTTTAGAGACTCTCATGAAATTGGAGTTAGGCCATCATCTAGGTCTGTAATCATCAAAAGATTTGATTGGGACTGAGGGAACTGCTTCTACAAATGCCCACTCACATGGCTGTGGACTAGAAGATTCAGTTCCTTACTATGTGGTCCTCTACACAGAGATGTCAAGATATCCTCAGGACAAAATGCTTGACTTTTTTAGAGGGAATGATGGGAGTGGGGGATAGAGAGGAGAGAGAGAGAGAGAGAGAGAGAGAGAGAGAGAGGGAGAGAGAGAGAGAGAGAGAGAGAGAGAGAGAGAGGAGGGAATGACTTTATTCTGTTTTATGACCTAATCTTGGAAGTGATATGTCATTATTTCTGCCACATTCTATTGGTACAATGTAAAAGGAAACTGCACAAGAGTGTGAATGTCTGGATGTGGGGATCATTGAGAACAGCAGCCCTTATCATTAATGCTCTAAGATAGATAGCAGTCCAGGTGGTGGACATAAAATCTTGATGACAAACCTTTTTGACATCACTGCCTAGAAAAAGGAGATCAGGAATTGGGTAATGGTACTGGGGTTCTTTGGAAGCAGCATTTACAGTCACAAGAACAGCCTTGAGTCTAGATATTGGTGACAGCTGATGACAAAGACTGACATCCTTCTCCTGGCTTAGGATTCCTCATTTTTGTGTTTTACTGTGTGATGAAAGAGAGCGTGCGGGAGCAGTGGCAGATACATCTCCCTTGTGGGTGGTTGCAAATGGATAACTCTTCTGGTAAGATGCCTGTCTTGGTAAGGTTTTGAATTTTACATATTTTACAAAACTGATCAGATGAACTTATCTCCTAACTTGAGTTCAAACAGCATCAGCATCAAAATAATCTGTTTCTACAACATGAAGTCAAGTGAAGAATGTGACGTGGGTCATATTTTAGCCTAGTGGAGCTTTTGTTTTAGTGCAGATTCCTTGGATTGCTTGTCGTCTATGCCATGCCATCATTGATTCAATCAAAATAACATTGATTGAGTTCCTCCTGTATTTAGGACCTAGGTCACAGGAACTTCTGGCCAAGTAGCCAACAGTTGATTGAGAGGATGTAAAAAGTAAATAATGGTGATGGCAGTGGAGAGAACTTACTAGCATGCCTAAGATGTTTGGCCAGTGGGCTGCCAGGATGGTTCTTCTGTTGACCCTGTCTGCAAAGTGGGAGATGTAGAGTATTTGCTAATATCTCTTAGCTCTGGTGCTTTCTGTGAGAATGTCCAGTATAGGCAGGTTTAATTTTTATATATCAAAAGTATCTTCCATCCAATTCTAGCAGTTTGTCTCAGTCTCAATGCAAAGCCCAGTCTGCTTCCCTTAGGGAAGGCAGCATTTGAACTCTAAGGTTCTGTAAGTACCACCAAGGTCTCCTTCTTTTATACAGATGTATCAGTGACTGGTGGTCCTTATGCTCTAGGGAGAGCAGGCCCCCTTGGTAAGTGCTTTGACTCTTTGTCATACGTAGCAATACAAACTTCCCTCTCATGACTTTGTAGAAAATCTGATTCTCACAATAAACAAACACTGTGCATTTGGTTTTATGTTTTCCACTGTTTTTATTGATGCATTATAATTATACATAATAGTGGGATTTGTTGCCATATATTCATCAATACACATACATTATAATTTGGTTGCTAATATTCTCTATTATTGTCTCTCTCCCTTGCCTCCTCTGTCCCCCAGGACTTTATATTTTTAATAGGACTATTGAGGCATTATTTACATATCATAATAGTCATCTATTTTAAGTGTAGAATTTGATAAGCTTTATAATTTAACACTTTTGTGTTATTTCAGATGGAAACAGCAGGTGTAGGTTAAATGTTGGGTATAAACACAAGAGACTGAAGAAAACCTTTGAGCACAAATTGTTGACACCATCCCTTAAATCAACTGCAACCAGTTCTGCTTTCAAGTCTTTAAGCTCTGCACAAGGCACTCCTTCAGAAATAATCTTCCCAAACGGTGAGGAAAAGACTGTGTCATCTACATTTATAGCCCAGTAATACTGAATTAATCTGTGATCACATAGTAGGTCTTGGATAATACTTGCTCTTCAAAACTTCAAACAAACACACACACACACACACACACACACACACACACGCACACACACAGTTTTAGTCAGTCTTTTATTGCTATGACCAAAAATCCTGACAAGAACAATGTAGGAAAGGAACAGTTTATTTGGGGTTTGTGGTTTCAGAGGTTCAGTTCATTCACAGCTGACTCCATAGTTCTGGGTCCAAGGTGAGGCAGAACATTATACTGGAAGAGTGTGGTGGAGGAAAGCAGATCAGAACATGGCAAGAGGAAGCAGAAAGAGCTCTGCTCACCAGGGACAAAATATAAACTCCAAAGATATGCCCCCAGTGACCTTTGTCCTCCAGCCACACTCCACCTGTCTAAGGTCACCACCCAATTAATCCATATTAGTATATTAATCCACTGATTAGGTAACAACTGTCATAATCTAATCATTTCACCTGTGAGCATTCTTGTATTGCCTCACACATGGGCTTTTGGGGGATACCTCATAACCAAACCACACACATATGTAAGTGTAAAGATATTTTGAGCTCATTCTTGGCTGAAAACTTGTAGAGAGAAGCAACTAGGAAGCAATATGTACAAATCTGATTATTTATTACACTAATGGGAAGAGAGGAGACAGGTTATAGAAACTCATGGATGTTAAAAACAATTGTTACAGACTGTTGAAACCAAAAGAACCTTAGACATTGCAGAATTCTATTCCCTCATTTTTCAGATGAGGAACCTTAATCAAGGTAAAGCAAAGTGCAACAGTCATTCTGTTCATCAGCAGCAGACTGGGGCCAGAAATCAGATCTGATGGGTTTCAGAGCTAGTGCACCCTACCAAGATTACTCTTTTAGTTACATATGAGATGCTCACTTTGTTCTGTAAGAAGCCATTTTTATAGGTAGAGACTAGGGATCAAGCATTGGGAGGGAAAGTGTAAGGAAAGGATGGGTCTATAGGATAAAAATGAGAAAGGCAAAGGGAGCAAGAACTTAACAACTTTAAGTTGATGTGATGACATTGCATTCTGTGCTTCTAGTTGGTCCATGATGCAATGGTCTTGGGTTGACTTTCTTAAAGACCAAAGTAGACTCCAGCTCACACACAGATAGACCACCTTTGTAGTCATTCTCTCACCCTTTCAGTGCTGATGGTAGGACTGTCTCATCTACTTGTATTTTTTTTATTATGTTGGTTCTATAAAACTGTTCTGTTTTCCAGGGCTGAAGCCAATCTGGAAGCAGCATGGTGGGTTTTTAAAAGCACTGAACTTTTTGTATGGGAAAGCTAGTGGTGTACATGAAAGAAACCTTTCTTTGGCCATAAGCATTCACCAAACTCTAGTCAACTAACTTGTGGGTATGTTCTGGTGCTCATATAGAGGCATGCGAGAGCCATAGCACAGAGGAGGCCTGTACTGTGGAAGCTCCTTTCTGCATAATAGTTGGGGCTGATTGGCAAAAGGGTTAGTTAATATTGGTTCTCCTGCTGCCCCTGCAATATATTTCATTAGCAAATAAATAGTCCAAATGTATACAGATTTTTCTTCAGAGAAACTGTAACAAATGCATGTGAAGTATTTAAATATTGTACCAAGCAAAGGACCTGGAGAGCCAAGGGGCCTGGGGCCTGTCTCCAAAGTGAATGAAATTCACTTTCTAAAGTGAAATTCCTCTTCTAAAATTGAAGTTTGGATGCTACCATCAAACTCGTGGTAGCCAGAAGTTATTTTCCATTAGCACAGAGTGAAGAATCATGCTCTCTTTTACACCAGACCCTCTCAACCTTGAGAAATAGTCCAACTTCCAGTGTAAGAATATCAAATCCATATGAAATATTAGATATTCTTGTTTTTCTTTCCAAGGTCTCCGAAGTTTGGCCATAAATATCTTGCCCTAGGTTAAGTTTAAGGCCAGTAACACTGTTATTCACAATGGGGAAGAACAGTTGTTGCCTAAACAATATGCTGTCAGAACAAACTAATTCATCCCAGATTTATATTAAACCATCCAAAGAAAGCAACACAACCTTCACTGCCTTTCTTTTGTGTACACCTTTATTTTATTCATTTATTTTTATGTGGTACTGAGGATCAAACCCAGTGCCTCATATGTGCTAGGCAAGAGTTCTACCACTGAGCCACAACCCCAGTCCTCCTTCCCTTCCTTTCTAATCATTCATTCAGTCATTCAATACATATTTCTCATGATACCATATGCAAAGTCCTTAATGCCCTAGCTGAAAAATGCCCTTTTTTTCTTTAATGCAGATGACATGGATGAAGATCCCTATCATTTCTCTTCCTTGAGTTGTAAAGTTATGCCTGACTGTGCAAGAAGAATATTACCTGTGGAAATCAAAATGAATTCCAGTCACAAAGATTTTTTTTTCAATAAATCTCAGCAGAGATGCTCACCTCCACCCACCCCTGGGTTGGGGAAAATGTTGAATTTGTGAAGCAATCTGCTCCAACCTCCAATGAAATAATATTTAGTGAATATTATAGTTGTAATAATTTTATTCATTGTTAAAATTATTTCTTTGTAAAGATTCAATTGGAGCCTATAGTTATGATATATTAGGGGAAAATGTCTACAACATTAATTTTGCTCCAAAATTGTTAAATGTATGCATCCTAAAAGAAAATAGTAAAGATCAGGGGCCTTACTGTCCTGCCCTGGGAGACAATTGCATATGGTTAATGTATCAGTATCCCCAGCTGGCCTGACATCCACAGGAGAAGTAGGTAGGAAGAACACAGGTCGTATCTTTTTTGGGGGGGAAAAAAAAACCCTGCTTGTTTGTCATGACAAAGCACCTGAAATCCTCATTATTCAAGTTATACTTTTTATTGAAGCCCCTTATTAAAATGTAAACATGTTTCGTGAAAAAGGTGGCTCATCAATCCACAGACATGCGTGAATTTCTTAGCCGGGACTAATTTCTCACCTAAGACAGCCCCTTGGGAAACAGTAAGCAGGGTCCTGAAGAATGTAACAGCAGGAAGTGTCTGAAGCTGGTGTTTCTCCCTCAGAAGGAAACGGACAGGTCAGGGTGAGCAGGAAAGTAGGGGAATGGAAGAGAGAAAGATGGAAGGCAACAAAAGAATGAGAAAAGGTGAATTTTGCCTGCTTTGCATCCTTTGGTAAATATGATAAGAGGTCTTTTTTTTTTTTTTAAAGTTTTTAGTTGTAAATGGACACAATATCTTTATTTTATTTGTTTATTTTTATGTGTTGCTGAGGATCTTCTTAATGCTGTCCCAAATACTACCACTGAAGTTTCTCAGCCAAGCATGCTTGTCACATTTAACCTTGGGTACAAAGGAGGAAAGAAATGAACATTCTGGGAAGATACACAAGCAACTGGTATCATCGATTTGCCTTCAAAAAGAGGGACTGTGTATCTGGTTGCAAGGGAAGAAGAAAATTTACTTTTTCTTCTGTTTATATCTTTGGAATCTTGAACTGAGAGAATATATTACTTCTTTGAGCAGTAAATAAATGAATACATAAATGAAGTTAATAGAACCCTTCCAATGAGAAAGAAGGATAAATCCATGGGTTTCAACATCATCAATCAAGTTCCTTATGGTCTTTGTGAATGTGTGTGATGCAGTGGACTATGGAGAAAGTAAAGCTGGGTTCAAATTCAGCTTTGCCACTTCCTAGATTTGTGACCTTGAGAAGTAACAATAATCATACATTCATCGTATAATTGAAGTGAAGCTTAAATGAGATGAGGTTCTGAAAATTTTCTGGCACAGTAAAATTCAAGACATGTTAACATCTTTCTACTCACTACCTGCTTACCACTCACCCCCTCTTGGCCCCACCTACCATGTTGACTTCATTAAAGGTAACACACTGGATCCTTGAAGTAAAAATTTATGTTGACCACTAAACAGACTGGAGTTGGTGCCAGTCCCTGATATAAAGTTCTTAAGTCTCTCTTGCTCCTCTATCAGCTCACATAATATTGAAATAATAGGTAGGCTCTTAAGTCCCAGAATATCTGCTATTAAAATCAATCTTCTTGTCTATGAAATTTTATCATAAGGAAATCACACATCCATCATTCCCCATATGATTTCATGTGTGCTTTGAAGTGATGGGTGTGTGTATGTGAGGGGAATGTGTGTGTGTGTGTGTGTGTGTGTGTGCACAAATGCATGCATGTGTACATGTTGGTGAAGGGACTACATAAATGGTGGCCAAAGTGCCTTGAATGTTACATGTCTTTGAATTGACAACATTAAATTACCATCACTCAAAAGTGCATTTAAGGACAAAACTTAGTTGTAATTAACAAATCTACAAATACATGGATTCTGCAAATGGCTTGATTGGGGGGGATTTTTTGGTTATTAAAATGCCCATGATTGTATTTATTTTCAGGGCCCTGGTAGTTCTGCTGCTGTTGGAGTGATGAATGTACAGCTGGTCTCTAATGACCTGATATGCTGTGAAGAACAGAAATTTTATTTTATAGAAAACTTTATGATTTCTGTGATGGCTCCTCCTGTTAATTAATAAAACATAGGTTTTCTGCAAATTAGGTGACAGTTTGAAATTGCAGGGAGAACACAGATTAAGCAACTTTAAGGGTATCCTTTCATTTTTTCTTGGGTCCATAAAATGGCTGCCACTTTTGTGAAGATGGAACCAAATAATTACAGAAAAGAAACCCTAGAATCTTTGAACTGCTTTTAATCAGCAACCAACACCCAAATATTCATTGGGTCTTGACACAGAGTTCCAAACACATCACACTTATTCTATTACCTCCAGCATCTGTTTACCTGAGAAGAACAGGTACACACACTGAAATAGTGTTTAATTAAAGCAAGGATATGGTGGAATATAAGTGCTTTGTGGGCAGAAAACAATGCAATATTTAGTCAGGCTCCAAGACAGATATTCCAGGTAGAGCCAGCAATGGAGGTTGTGGGCAGCTTGGGTAAGGCAGAAATCCATTCCTCAAAATCACAGGCAAATACTCTTTATTAAGTGCTGGTCAATAAATTTACAGAGCCTTTTAGAGCTTCAGGGCATAAGCTCTGGCCTTTCACTCTCTGCTGTGCCTGCGGGCAAGCTAGCAAAAAACAGAATGTACTAAAATTTCCTGAGGAAGTCTGAAGATGGTCCTCCCATGACCCTAATCTTTACTGTTTTGTAAGAGATCCCAGAGGTCTCAGTGACCATCTATGATGGCTCATGTCCCCTGCACCCAAGGATATGGGAAGATTGGGGAGGGTGAAGGGACCAAAGGAGGTAAATCTTGTATCTTCAACAGTTTATGCCTATGGTTTATTGGTTTGTTCCTAATCCTAACCTTCAAACATTTAGGGAACTCAAGAAGTTTGGAACCATGGGGGAAGGACATATTGATACCTTTGTTGATGAGGCAAAACAAGTGAAATGGATTATATTCATACTTATAAAGTCTAGTACTGCATAAGCACTTCATAAATATTTGTCACATTCGTGTCAGGTTATATATGAACAGTATAAAATTGTGAGGTGAGGAAGTAGGATAGGAAATGAAAGTTTTCAACCTCTCCAAAAGAAAAGTCTATTATAATCTTTTTTAAAGACACTGCATTTTGGGGGCCTGTGACATTTGGTGAGGTAGGGGGCACATGATATTTAATCCTCTTGTATCTGCTTTGTTTCAGTAAGGACCACATGGTGAGAACACTACTTGTTTTCCCTTTTCCTGCCAGATTCTGTCAATAGATAAAATTCTTTTCCCATATCCTTAGCTGGACTTGTGGGAGGTCTTCATCTTTTCAGTGTCTTCTTAGAAAATTTCCTGAGAAAGCAGAAAAGGTAGTATGGGAGACTGCTGGTTGAATGCTATTCTTAACCCAAAATCATAACTCAAATTCCTTTTTTGAAGAGTCAATTTCTCCTTACCTCAACAAACAAGTGGGCATTTCAAGTACCCAGTGGAACTTTGCTATAGATCAAAACAATATATAATTAAATATGACAGTTGGGTCAGCCTTATTAAACAACATCCTAGGTCCATAATATTTAGATAAAATAAAGTTTCAGCAAATGTGACTCGATGTCCTGTAAATAATTATGGCCCATGAATTACTGCCATGAAAACTCTTCATGATCTGATAGATTTGATCAAAGCAATTGACTGAGATAGTCATAAAAGTCCCCTCAGTTTGATGAAATTTTAGATAGATTTCTTTCTGATAATAGGTCCCTGATCTCTTTGGAGAATTTAATTTAGAACCCTAGGAATTGTTAATCCTTTCTCTGCCCCTTTAAGATATAAATCCTCTCCCAACGTATAACCAGTGTTAAAAGTTAGGAAAGGCTTTCTGGAAGATTTGGAAGCCATCTCTTTGAAATGTAATCATCTTCCAGTCTCTCTAGGAAGGAAGGAGCCCAACTTATTCAAGTGCAAAATAGGAAATGCAGATGGACTGATCTCTGACAACCACTCCCTAACTCCTTCCAGAGATTTTCCTCTGGCTCACCTCAGCACTTGAATACACCCCCAACTTTTATCTCAAAAGTTGAATTTAAGCTCTTTCTCCTACTGCAATAATTTCGAGACCTATTGCAATCGAAATGAAGTCTAGCTTGTCTGTTTAAAAAATGATAAAATACATGAGTATATGCAAGCAATGACTGGACTTTACAAATCTAGTGTTTTTCATCTTAGTGCTGAGTAAACTTATGTTTCCCATTAGCATGTAAGCTCCATGAGAGCAAGAACCTTGTCTACCTTGTTTCCAGGTGTCCTGTCAGTGCCCAGCACACTATTTTTTAATCAGTGTTCTTCTTTGGTTGCCAGCAAAAGAAATGAAATGTTTCTAAACTGAACTGTATTGTCAGTTCCAGTTAACTCAGAAAATGGACTGTATTGGATTTTCATAACTAAAATAATTCATGGAAAGGTTAAAGAACAAGACTTGTAAAAAGACAGAGATCTACAAAGCATGAAGCATGTGGATAGTCTCCTTGCAGGGGAATTTCTCATAAGGGCACCACACTTGGGATGGATAAGAAGCAATTTCTTCCATCTCATGTTACTAGTGTCAAACTCAAAGTCCTGTTAAAATGTTTCTGATCAACAGAGCTTAAGCTTTGTGCTGTACTGAGCAGTAAGAGGAGGAATGTGGCAGGAAAAAGCCTCCAGGGAGCCTTTTGGTTTTGATAGTGCTAGGATAGAAGTTTGGATTTACCATCTCACCAAGAATAGTCATACTATGGAGAAGTCATTTTACAACAACAAATTAGGGTGTGATGTGAATGAATAGAAGGTGAGTATTTAAACAAAAAACCACATCTTCTACACACAATGTAGGTCTGAATACATATTTGGTTGAGTGAATGGTAATTCAGTAATGTATTTTCTCAGTAAGGGTGCAGAAGTGCTTAGAAGAGAGTATGTCTCTCCTCCTCAAGTCTCATTCATGTATTTGCTTGCTTTTTTAAGGCTAAGGTGAATCAGGAAGTGGAAGTTCAGGATCAGCATCCCATCGTTACCCTATGTACATGTATGATTACACAAATGGTATGACTCTACATTGTGTACAACCATAGAAATGAAAAGATGTACCCCATTTGTGTACAATGAATCAAAATGCAGTTTGTAAAAAATTAAAAGCTAAATCAAAATATAATGAAATTTAAATATTAAAAAAGACATCCCAGGATAATAGAGAAGAGTGATCTTGGGGCTGGGGTTGTGGCTCAGTGGTGGAGCGCTTGCCTACCATGCGTGAGGTCCTGGATTCCATCCTCAGCACCACATAAAAATAAAATAAAGGTATTATGTCAACCTACAACTAAAAAAATATTTTAAAAAGGTGATCTTCAGAGACCTTGGGTATAGAGATCCAAGGAACATTAGTATGTGAAAATGTGCCCAATTATTTGTCTGTGTTGTTGCCTTGACCCATCTCTTCAGATGAGTTCAAAACATTACATTTTTTGGTTGCTTCACCAGACAGCTTTCTGAGAGTCCCCCCAAATATCTGACAATATATGTTGATGCCAACTTCTAGGACCTTTGAGCTTTAATTAGGGAGGTTTCAACTTTCTGAAAAGGAAAGTTAGGAGGAAGGCTGTTTACATTCTCTATCCTACCATGCTAATAGTATGGTATTCACAAAGTAGAAAAAAGGGAGTGTGGTCAGAATTTGGGGCCCACATTGGAAGGCTCTGGTATGATATATTTTCAAAAGATTCAAAAGAAATCAATAACAGGGCTGGGGTTGTGGCTCAGTGGTAGAGCACTTGCCTAGCATGTGTGAAGCACTGGGTTCAATTCTCAGCACTGCATATAAATAAATGAATAAAACAATGGGTCTATCAACATCTAAAAAATTTTTAAAAAAGAAATCAATAACAAGCAGTAACTTCAAATATTGAAAAAAAAACCATCTCATCTAAATGCATAAGAAAAGTACAGATGTTTCCCTAACAAATGCAGTGCTATGCAAATCATTATGTAAATTAAACAAAAAGTTAGAGCTGGCAAATTCCCAAGTTTCTAAGATTTACTTAGTTAACCTAGTGTTCATCACAGAAACAAAGTTGAGGATTTTTGCTTACATCTGACGTCATTTAGATGTGAGGGGAGGTAAGACTGAATATTTGCTACATTAATAGGGTGAAGGCACTCAAATTGGGGGACAAGCTAGATAGATGGTTAGATGAATAGATAGATAGTTTTCACCTTCAAAATGTTAGCCAGCTCATCCATCATGCTCAGTTGGTTGTGGGCAGCAGTGGGACTAGAAATGGAAATGAATCTGAGTTGTAGTGAATTTTGATGAAGGCCTAGTTCATGCAAGAAAGATTTTTTTTTGAATCCTCAGCCCACAAATTCCCAGAGGAATAGAAAACTTTAAGAGCAGTTACAGGGGAAGAATAAAGACCTAGTGTAACAGGCTACATAAAATCTTTAGATACTGGCACTTTCAGGAATAGAAACATAAGGATATACATATAGTAGGTCATGCTTCCCCAGCCTGCATCATTTGGGTCTCTAGTGGTCCTAAGAAATCAGATTGTTGGCTTGAGTTTGTGGGGTGGGGTTGCAGCTTTCTTCTAGAGAGTCCAGAAATGTGAACAGGTTAATGTTTCAGCGTGGTTTGGTATTCTTTGAATCTGCTAGCTAAACAAATACAACATACTGATCACTACAGTCACTCCTCTCTGCCCAGTCCTATGCTAAGCACCATAGAAGAGGATGAAATGATGTAAAAGGCACAGTTCTGCCTATAAGAAATTTAGATTGTCCTTGGGGTGATGAAAGATCTATTTCTACAAAATTTGTCCAAACTATCACATTGTAACTTCTCAAATTTTACAGTAGAGACCTATAGGCATAACAAACAGTAGCCACCAAATTATTAATCCAATTTCACAAATATTTATTGAACATCCCCTATGTTTGAGGTACTGATGGAGACAGATGCAGTTCATACAATTGTCTGGGAAGAGAAACAATTACATGTGCAGTAACAATAGAGTGTGATACATCCTTCAGTACAAACATGTATCTACAAATATATCTGTACACAAATGTTCACAGCTGCTTTCTCTATAACAAGAATAGTAGATGCTACAAAAACCCAAATATCCATTAACAGGTGAAGGAATAAACAAATTATGGGACATTCACACCATGAAATATTGCATAACAGTGAGAAATGAACTATGGTTATGAATCAATGTAAAAATATTTCTAAAGAAGTCAGACAACTAAGAGTGCATGTTAATGGGCACAATAATTGATGGTTTTATAAGTGAGAATAGTAATCATCTCTGGGTAACTGGTATATACTGGAAAAATGCAAGGAGGAGCCTTCTGGGGTGATGGAAATGGTACATATCTTGATGTAGATAGTGGTTTCAGAGGTATATACACATATAAAGTTCTTCTAGTTGCACACTTAAAATAGTGTACTTTAAACACTTTAGTGTATGCATGCTGCCTTGAAAATGGAAAAGTAGAAGGGAAAAACTGATACAGTTTTTGAGGGCATTTTAGCATTTACCTATCCAGACTTAAGCATACATTTACTTTGCTAAGAAATCCCACTTCTAGTGGATGATGACACATAATGGGGGGAGGGAGGGGTTAGTGTTAGGGTTAGAGTTAGGGTTAGGGAGGGGGGCAAGAATGGAGGAAGGAAGGACTGTATAGAGGGAAAAGAGGGGTGGGAGGGGTGGGGGGAAGGGAAAAAATAACAGAATGAATCAAACAACATTGCCCTATGTAAATTTATGATTGTACAAATGGTATGCCTTGACTCCATGTACAAACAGAGAAACAACATGTATCCCATTTGTTTACAATAATTAAAAAAAAAACTAAAAGTAAACCAAAAAAAATTGACTACATGTTGAAATAATAATATTTTGGATATAGGAAATTAAATGAAACACATTAAAGTAAAAAAAAAAAAAGAAATCCCACTTCTAGTACTCTATCCTAGTACAAGTATATAAAGATTTATGGGGAAGGTCATTCAGTGCAACCCTGCAGTTGTGAAAACTAGAAATAAGTTAAAGATCCTGCAATATCAGAATGGATAATAAATTTAGACTATGCATAGTATGGAACAATACACGGCCAAGAAGAAGAGAGTAGCAATCTGATTAATGATTCCAAGATTTCCACAATATATTTTTTACTATTAAGTAATTTGTATGAGAATACATAGCACAATAGAGTACATACAAAAACAAAACTTGTGTGTGGACTTGCATATCTAAAAGAAGTCATAAGACACACACTCCGTTAAGAGTGATGTATGTCTGGGGAAACATTGATAAGACTTCCACATTTGGTTTTATGTACCTTTATATTGTTTTAATTTTTATAACAAGAGTCCATAACTCATGTAATTTGAATGTTTAATAATAAGTAGAATACGTACAGTGTAATGAGTTACCTTGAGATAGCAACAACAGGAATGACTGAAGGGGGGGGCGGTTGTTGAGAAAGATGATAAATTCTATCCTGGCCATATGATTTTTGAGATGGCTTTGGGACACTCAAGTGGAGGTGTCTAGAAGGGAGTTGGCTATGTAAATCTAGAGCAAAGGGGAGTAGTTAGGGATGGAGATAGTGATTTGGGGAATATGGATGGCAATTAAAGCCACCACAGGAGTCAGTGAGATTGCCAAGGGGAAGTGTGAAGAGGAAGAATGGAAGCAGGTAGGCCTTGGAATGGGGAACTCTGAGTGCAAGCATATGTGGATCACCTGCAAAGAGCACTTAGAAAGAAAGGCTAGAGAGGGAGGAAGAAAATCAAGAGTATGAGGTGCCATGTAAGCCAAGGAAAGAGAGGTCCACAGTGGTGGACAAATGCTGTGGACAATATAAGTACTGTAAGGAGAGAACTATGTCTTCTGGATTTAGGAGAAAAGCCACTTAGGTGAGATCCAGGAGGAAGAGGAATGAGGAGGGAGCAGAGGGCAAATGGATTTCTTTCATTAAATTTAGCCACCAGGTTGCAAGAGTTGCTGGAGACAAGATCACTGGGTGGGACTGAGGTTGGGAGAAGTTTTAAAATAGTATTAATATCAGGGACACTTAATTTTACATGATTATTAGAAGTAGTAAGATATAGAAATATTGAGGTAGGGGTAGAATTTAGCCAACAAAACCAAGATGAGATCCACAGCACAGATGGATGGATTCCTCTTGAACAGAAGTTGGGGCACCCCATTTTAAGAGGAAGGAAGGAAGCAAGGGTGGCATGGATGCAGGCCCATTTATAGATTTGGTCATAGGAATTTCAAGGAGCTCTCATTTGATAGCTTCTATTTTCTCAATGAAGTAGGAGGAGTGTTAACCTGCTGAGAGAGAGGAGGGAGGGAGGGAGGGAGGGAGGGAGGGAGAGAGAGAGAGAGAGAGAGAGAGAGAGAGAGAGAGAGAGAGAGAGAGAGAGAGAGAGAGAGAGAGAGAAATAATGAGATGGAGAAGGTTTAAAATAGCTACCTGGAGAACAGGAGGAAGACCTAACTAGGGAAACCGAATTTGCAGGTCTCCTTAAAGATTCACCTAAGTTTCGAGATCATGGTTGAGGTAATTTGGAAGGATTTTGTGAGGTCATTTCCTGGGAGTGAGGGCAGAAGTGGAGCATCTAAAAGATGTCAAAATCCCTGAGCAGTTGGGTTTATCAATTCCAAGAACTTGTCAATTCAGGAAAAAAAGCATGTGAACATCATGATTCTTTGGCATCATGAAAGACCAACTACTGAAGATTGCCCCAGCTAAAGCATTTGGATCTAATTTTATCACCCAAGGACTCGATAGCACATTGGAGAAAAGGAGATCTTCATCATTCCAGTCACAGCTCACAAACAGCTTCCTATTCTCACTCTCACCTACAATTCTTTTCTAAATTGGAATGCTCCTTATTGCAGCATTATTTATGGTGACAGAGAGTTGCAGGCAATCTGGCATCCATCACTGAGAGAGCAGAGAGGCAAAGTGTGGTGTTTGCACATTCCAGAGTAGTTTGCAGTGATCAGAAGCAAGGCATTAGTAGTATCTAGAGGAACATGTATAGATTTTTAAAACATAGTCATGGGTAAAATATAGCAATACCAAGAAATAGAATCATAAATACATATATATAAACAAAATACATGATTCACAGAAATTTAAAAGTCCTTCACTCAAATGATAATACACATTATATAAGAACATATGCAAACAAAAATTTTGTAATTAATCAGAAGATACTACTTACTAAAGAAGGAGGGAAGAGAATTTGAGTGAAGTGTGGGAATGATGGGCAGTAAATAAGTTAAACATCAATGATGATAAATACTCCATGAGCTGAGTTTGATTAATTCAACCTTCTGCACCTAAGATACTAACTAAATACAGAAATAAATAAATGAATTGGAATGCTTCCCCAACCTCTTGTAGACTTTGTTGCAAGCAATGTCTTTATCTTCAACCCAGAATAACAGACTTACTCAGGATAGGTGCTGGAAGAGAATGTGCAGGTCATCTAGGGCTGGCCCTTACCTCATCACTTACATTTTTCTAGCTTTATCAAGGTATAATTGACAAGGCAAAATTGTATGTGTTTCAAAGGGGAATGGAGGGAAGGGATGGGAAGGGGAAAGACAGTGGAATGAATGGGGCATAACTTTCCTGTGTTCCTAAGTGAATACATGACCAATGAAATTCCACATCATGCTCAACCACAAGAATGAGAAATTATACTCCATGCATGTATGATATGTCAAAATACTCTCTACTGCTGTGTATATCTAAACAGAATAAATAAAATATATGATTATACAAAAAAGGTGTACAACATGATATTTTGATATAATGTATACATTGTGAAATAATCACCACAATCAAGCTAGCTAACACAACCATCACCTCAAATTGCTACCTCTTCTGTGTTGTGAGAATACTCTACTTTTGTTTTAAATTTATCTATTTCTTATGTGGTGCTGAGGATTAAACCCAGTGCCTCACATGTGCTAGGTAAGCATGCTAAAATGTCCTTCTTTCTAAGGCTGAATAATATTCCATCATGTTTATATGATGCAGTTTCTTTATCAGTCTCAATGGACATATAGGTTGGTTCCACATCTTGGCTATTGTGAGTAAAACAGCAATGAACAAGGAGCCCAGATGTTGTTTGATGCACCAACTGTACTACCTTTGGTTATACACCCAGGAGTGGGATGGCCAAGTCATATAGTACTTCCATTTCTAATTTTTGTCTCACAGCTTATTTTATAAATGAGGAGACTGAGACCAGAGAAGTCAAATGACTTGATCAAAGTCACACATCTAGTTTCAAAGCTTGGTCTAGATCCATATCTCCTGGGAGTTAATTATTCTTTTCTTGTATCCCTTCAGGAAAATTCCCACTGTTCTTTGTAGTTATTGTTTTGTTGTTGTTGTTGTTTGCTTCTTAAACAAATTCAACTCCATTGTATGATTTCTGCTTCCTTTATAATTTTTAAAATTTAGAAATAAAATCAGTATAAAGTGATGTTGCCCCATTCTGCCTACATGGGGGGAGAATGGTTAAAACCAGTAAAACTGACCTTATGCCAAGTTTTTTTTTCCGAGTGATTTTTATATTTTATTCTTAAATTATTATTTTAATTGTACAAATGTATGGGGTACAGTGATACCATATATATATATATATATATATATGTATGTATGTATATGTATATAGTACAATGATGAAATCAGGGTAGTTATTTCCATCTCCTTAAACATTTAAAACTATTTTCAATTAACACATAATAATTATGCATATTTATGTGGTACAGGGGCCACCATTTTGAATACTAGAATTTTTGCCTCATGGAGCTGTTTGTCAACATGCCTCAGCCTTGTGTCACAGTTTAGGTAGAGTAGCTCCCTGTTCTAACTACATTCACTTATATACCCATGAGACACATGAGTAGCCAGTCTTTCTATACACCTGTGTGACCTTGTTCTGTAACATTCATCTGATGCTTTCTAAAAATTTTGAAAAAAATTTCAAAGCTTTTACTAATGTATAATTGGTACACACAGAACTGCACATATCTAATGTGTACAATGTGATGAATTGAAATGTTGAAGCATACGTATACACCTGTGATACCATCATCACAAACAAGGTGATAGACATGTCCAGTGACTCCAAGGTTTCCCTCTGCTTCTGTGGTAATAACATGTAACATGAAATTTACCCTTTTAATTTTTTGAAGTGCCCAACACCATACTGGAAACCATAAGAACCATGTTATACAAAAGATGTATGGAACTTGTTCATCTAACATTACTAACACCTTTCCCCTCCCGTGCCCCTGGCAACTTGCTTGATGTTGCCCCACATCTCTTCCCCAGAACAACTTCAGGCTGTTAGGAGTAGGGAAAAAAAAAATCAAAACAAATTCAATAATGTTTTGAATACTGTGGTAATATATGTAATGTGTCTATATATAGAAGGCACTCAATAAATTATAGCTATTATTTTGATAATGTTTATACTAGAATTAAAAGTGTCTCCCAACACCTTTTAATATCATACAGATTTTAGGGCTGGTGATGTGACTCAGGGGTAGACTGCTTTCTTAGCATGCACTAAGCTCTGGGTTCAATCCCCAGTACTGCAAAGAAAAAATCATACAAATTTTAATGTCTCAGATCAACAGATGAGTCATTGTTTAGGGTAGCAAAAAAAAAAAAATCTCAAAATAAGTTTTGCTGTAGTGCACATCAAACCACATCTCACACGATGACCTCCAAAGAACACATCTGCTGAGTTTTCATCTCATTTGTGTTCCCTAGGATGTGGTAATTATATGTAACTACCAGAGGCCTAGGAAAAAGCTTCTTTCAAAAACACAATCTTCTCTCAAAATGGGACAAGCATCTCCATTAGCAAGCATATCTCGAGTGTGACAAGTCCATAAAGTTGCTCTCCTTTTTTCCCTGTATATACATTATTTTTCTCTCTTTCTCATCCCCTAATTGCCAAGTTAAATGTCATGGAAGTAAACTGACATCTGAGAATTTTCCCTTGCTCAAACAAATGCTCCTTCTAAAATCTTTTTAAGATGATGAACAAATAATATTACATCAGTCACAAATAAGGAAGACTGAGCAGGCCTACGTAAGAGAGTTTAGCTGAGAAATAAATTCAAACTGAAAACGAAGTTAACCTGACAAGTATATATTGGTGTACATAATTGTTAAGGTGCCCTATGTTAATTAGAAATAAGTTGGCATAAGTGATTCACATTAGATATTCCTTTACACAGCTGAGCCTGATTGCATCTTTCCTCTTGGTTAATTCTCCAGGAGCTAATATTCTTATTAATGAGGAGGATGCTTTCCAAAACACCACATTCTATTGTGTTTGTTTATTTGCTTATTTGTTGATTCCTTTTTGTTTCAAAGGAAAAGCTGTTCTTCCTTTCTAAAATGCATCCTTTCATCACTTTCTCAGGGACTCACCTCCACCAATGCCCTTTCTCCTATCACCCAAATCTGCCCTATCTGTTCAGCATGCCCAAACCCCGAACATACTGAAAGTCTCTCCCTAGAGCCTATCTCTTTGAGCCACTACCTCTTTCTTTCATCACCAAACTCCTCATCATCTCCAATTTCTTATTTTGCAAACAGATTTTCTCCCCCTGAAATCCAACTCTTTCATCTCTTGCACCATTAAAACTGCTCTGGCAGAAATCACTATTGACCCATTCAATGAATTCCTCTCAGCCCTCATTCTCTGCAAACTCTTGCAGCATCACAAACTTTTGATAACCTCGTAAATCCCCAAACTTTGTACTCCCTCAACTTTCTTGACTCCATTTTGTGTTGGGTCTTGTTGGCTTCTCCCAGGATTCTCTCTTCATCCTTCTCATCTTTTTCTCTTCTGTATTCTCCCTGGGAGACACAATTCACTTCCATGACTTTTATTAATAATATGCTCATAATTTCCATGACTGTATCTTCACCCCAAACTCTTCACTGAAGTCCATCCATCCCTACATTTCTCTTATTGGACATCTGTTTCTGAATGACTCATAGGTGCCTCCAGTTCAATACATTCCTACTCAAACTCATTGTCTTCATTTTCTCAGCCCCAACTTATACCACTGCCCAAACTAGAAATCTGACAGTCATTCTCAATTCTCCTCCATCTCTGGCCACCCATATCCAACTCATTCCTAATTTCTAAAATGCCTCTGGAATCTTTCTCCTCCTCTGCTTCCTTTATGTCCCTTGGGCTTGATGCAGGGCCTCTGTATCTTTTACATGAAGTCTGTCCTTTTCTTCCTCACCTCTACCAGCTCTACAGACTTCAACCACATTGGACTCCTTAGCCTTCCCTGGATGCCAATAATCTTTTTACAATAAGGAGAAGAGTCTAACTTACATTTCTGAAATGTGTTTCTTATACTGTAGAAAATGCCATCTGCATTCAACTTATAGCACATGCAGGCTCCAAGCCAATTATGCTACATAACGGAATATTCAGTGTATGGAGGCCCTGGGGCTGATGGGTTGCAATGTACTTTGTTGCATTAGCAGGACCCACATAAGCCCCTCTGGGTCCCTGGCTCATTGGCCTGTGACCTCCTCCCCTGCCCCATCTGGAAGTATTATGCAAATTATAAAAGATAGACTAACGACTAGATTTCATTCAGGGAACTCCTGCCTTTTTCTGTGCAATGGAGATTTGTAAAAGGAAAATGCCCATTCTCTCACCCAAAGCAAAATGGAACCCCACTGCGTTCTGGAAAAAGCAGGCCTAATTCCTGAGAGCAGCCTTTCCCAGTGCCCTCCATTTGGCCCATTTGAAGAGAATGGATCTGATTGTGGGTTTGCTCAGCTCATTGTTAAAGATTATTCAGATTTGACAAAGATGTATTTTTAAAATGTTTCTCTCTCATTGTTACATTTTTCTCTCAGACAAGAAATCCTAGCATCATACTGTATTTCTTAGATCTTTCCTTCATTTCTCCAGCCACAGCCCAAATGTAAATCTTAACCATATCATTTCTTGGGCGATTGTAAGACCTCTCCACCTCCCATGTTAGTCTGCATGCCTGCTTTCTCCAAAGCCATTCACTCCTTTTTCTTTTAGTCAACCTATCAGTTAGTCAGTCAGTTAACAAGGATTTGTTGAGTAATAGCTGTATGCTGGCCACTGCACTATACCCTGAGAAAGGGGAAAGAGAGAGAGATATAAACTAAACCAGATCCCACACAAGGTCCACAATTCATTGGGGAAGATAGACATGGCAGGAGAGGTACCCTTTTCCTCTCTGTGTGAGCAAATCCTCATCTCAAATATTGCAGGCATGGTTGTTTTCTGCTCTTCTGTACTCCTCCAACAATTTGGATACATCATTAGGGAGTGGGGGACTGATTGTGCTGGATTGGATAGTCTCTATTATTTGCTAGGCAGTATCCTCTTTGAGAACAGGGACTGTGATATAATGAGCTTTCAATGTACAGGGCTTAGTGCCTCAGAGATGACTCAGACAATGGTTATTAAATCAAGTGACCAAAGAGGAGTAAAAGTTGTGCTAATCTGAGTTCTAAGCAGAGTGCTCTTGGAGGGCAGGGGCTCTCCTTTACTCTGAGTGCCTCTTTTCCAGTCAGGCCAAGCAGCTTGCCAGGTCATATATAATCATTGATTCACCTATGTTCAACTCCCAGAAATCCTGCTTTTGGTTTACCTCCTGCTTGAGAGCCCAGGACCTCTCAAATCACTTGGGTATCTCATTAAAATGTGGATTATGAGTCAGTAGGTTTAGAAATGGAACCTAGGATTCTACCTATCTATCCAATGAAATTTGATGTTGATGATCTAATAACCATATTTCGAGTAGCAAATATTCTAGTAAATGTTCCCTATTTTCCTGTGATCTTCTGGTCACATAAGTCAGAATCACTATGTAATATTGTATAGAAATGTCTGGTACCAAGGTGCTTGATCATGGAGGACAGTGTTGATTGAAATCTAAGCCCTGCACTCTGGTACTGCCAATATGATGAAAGGAAGTGGCACATTTTCCCTCTTTTTCCACTTCCCCCAAAGGTCTTATAAGTTGTGGACACCCTCAGGACTGCATGCATCAGATGTGAAGATCTTTTTGCTTATTCACACAAAGAGGCCAGTAGACTAGCAGCTTTGGTTATGGCTGACACCCCAGCTCACTTCACCATTTATCCTTTGCTCCTTTCTGACTGATCACTCAAGTTGAAGTTCTATATGTCATTCAGTTCTGCTCTATCTCTTGTATGAGTGCCTGGCATTTGCTGCTATGTGAGAAGCAATAGGATGAAAAAGACTATTGCACTCTCCATCAAAGGACTTAGCCTGTAGCTCTGGCTGCTGTTACTTTTTTTCTCTTTAAAAAAAAACTAACTTTATGACTTCAGGGAAGGCACATAAACCATCTGAACCTGGGTTTCCTCATTTATCAAATGAGGATTGGTAAGATCTACTTTACTGGCTTCTCTAGTTTATTGTGAGGATAAAAGTGATAACCAAGGGGAAAGCTCTTTGTAAATTGTACGGTTCTGTACAAATGTTAAGGATTATTACAGAGGGGTTATGAGGCATATCTTTAAATCCCTTTGTAATTCTCTCCAGCTCAGAAGCATGGCGCCCTATACATGGTGGTTCAGAGCCTACTACTGGTTGACCAACTACAGTAGAGAGCACTCTTCAACTTCTTTCTAACAAAGCTCATCTTATGTTAATGAATAGAGCTGTGTGCCAACTTTTGTACAAAGTGTAATCCAACTCCATCAGCCTGCATAGTCAGCAAGAAGATATCATCTATAATATAATTACAGGGATTTAATGAGAATTAGGCAGTATAAAAACACCAAAATGAGGACACCAAATTTGAAATGGATGGTTTCTAAGGGAATCTTTCGCTGATGATTTTTTTTTCAGGTTTGGAGGATTGACTCACCTGTTTATATGCTAAAAAGAACCCCCTTATTTTGATTTCTGAATACTTTCTCTTCTAGTAGTCAAACTTATTATGGAATAAAACATTTTGATAATTGCTTTTTAATATGATGAAAGGTTGGAACCTTTCCCAATGACAAGGAAATGAGGGAATATAATGGAATGATGTCTTGTAATTTTTATAACTTCCAAATAGCAAATGAGAAAGTCGTTCATTTATTCACTGAAGTTTCCTTCCAGAATCACAGAATTACTCCTACACAGCAATTAGAAGGGGAAGATGAATGTTTAAGCGTTAGCTGTAACTTGTCTTTCTGGGGAGGAGGGAGCTGGGTTTAGCTGTTGGCAATGAGAAAAATTCATTAACAAATAAAAAATTTTAGATATTACTTCTGTATATTCTGAAAAGGTTTTCTAAATTGAGAGATTAAATAAACCATTACTGTAATTTACAATAATTTTCTTTTAAAAAGGAAGCCAAGCTGAATAGTCTAAATGTTTGTATTTTAAGTGTTAATCTTTGCTTCAAAAATATGGTTCTTTGGGGGGCGAGGTTTTGTATTTATTGGCATTTGAAAGTCCATGGCCAGGCAGCTAAGTGGGTGGAAACATAGAAGTAATAATGCTACCTTCAATCCCTTTGCAGACCTCTCAACTTTCCTCTACCCCAAGGTCACAGCCTATCCTGCATGTTATGGCTCACAAAGGGCACTGGTCAAGAGGGTAACTTCTTTATCTTCAATTCCTTGTCCATTGAGGCTCCTCCTTTTCTGATGGAGTTGCTGATTTTTCTTGTCTTTCCTTTACATGTCTTGGTGTATTCATTCTCTCTCTCTCTCACTCGCTCACTCTCTTTCTCTTTCTCTTTCTCTCCCCCCCCCTTCCCGCTTCTGTTTGTCTGTTACAATAACCCTCTTCAAATCATCTTTAGAAGTTGTGGCTGTTAAAATTAAGGACAGCTAACTCAACAGCATAGCTCAGTGGGCAAAGGTTATTTCCTCTTTCACCTTAAAACCTTATTTCTTTTTGACACTTTTTTTCATCTGTACTTGACATTTTTCCCTCACCTATGTCCCTCACCTATGTCCTTTACCAGTTGTCTCTAAGAAAGGAGTAACAAAAAATTAATGAAAAAAAAAAAAAAACAAAAAACACCAGGTCTGTTAGTATCCTGTGTTTTTAAGCTTTCCTGAGAGCATCATTGTTTTGCTGAGGGCTATGTGCTTCTGCCAGGAGTGAAAAAGCAGAAAATGGACTTTTGAAGATATATTTTTTTCTTAATGCTCTAAACCAGGAGATCAGTTGTTACAACAAAATCATTTGCTTGCTATTCTCTTCAAAACCTTTTTAATCCAAATATACATAATTTTTAAGCCACATCAAATCCTTTCTGGAAAAAGACAGACTTTTTGTGCCCTGTTATTTAAGTGTTTTATATGCCGCAGTTTGTTCACTCATGAACTCATCATTCCATAATTGTTCATTAATTCAATAAACATTTATCAAGAGCCTCACATTGTGCTAGGCACTTTCCCAGGCTGGGAGGACACAAAGATCAATAGGACAAAGATTAAAAGTCCCTGTCCTGGATATAAGGGAAAATGCCCTCAAAGAGGTTACACATTACTAAGAGACACAGACAGTGCATGAACAAGTATAATATAATGTATAATTTATGTGTTATGAAGGATACAAGTAAAGTTTATGACAACACAGAGAATGCAGTGATTAATTCTAAGTTGAAGAAGACTTTATAGAAAAGGTAATTGTTAAGTCAATCCTTGAAAGATGAATTGATTTTTATCTGGACCAAGTTATGGGGAAAAAGTATTCCAAGTTGAAGGAACAACATAAGGAAAACCTTAGAAGGATGCAAAATATTTGCTGCGTTCATGTGGTTACATGAGGGGAAGATGATGATACAGGAGACTGGAAAGGAAATTGGAGCACACCAAGAAGGCAAAATTAAAGTTTGTAAGAATCACTCAACACTCTAGAACCTTCTCAATTGGCTTCCAATCTTCTTTCCATCCTTTTGGAGTTGCTGTCTGCCATTTTCCACCCCAGTTCTGTTGGTGGGGTATGGTGACCAAACTGCTTTTCATAGCTTGATTCTCAGTACTCATTAAGGACTTGTGCTTTGTTTTCCTTCCGCTTCTGGTTACATTGGATCATTCCCCATCTTAGCCTCCTGTCCTTGGGATATGCAGCCAGCAACCTGGTTAGTTCTCTGCTCCCTTCCCCAACTTGTCTGCATTCCCAAGGAGTGGCAGGAAGGAATGTGTTCAGACAGGGTCTCTGCTGGTCACATGTGCTTAAAGAATGTGTCTAGAGCAGTGAAACTTGCTGTGGCTAGGGGATGGGTAAGTTTTTGCATCAAAGAGTACCCCACAAGGCAGAATGAGAATGGAATTAATTTGATATTTTAGAAAATTCAGTTTTGAAATCTAAAGATAAGGACAAATATCACAATAGCATGACCCTACTTGCTTTTCAGAAAAAGGAAAAAAGAAAATGTGGATGAGGGGTGATAAAGATGCACTGATTTTCTTCTAAAACATATTTCATTTTCTTGAACTCCTTATTTATATTGGATATGGAGTAAAGTTAAAAGACATTATTGATATTTGTAGACAATTCAGTGTAATCATTTATATTTTAACCATTATTTTTCCCTTTCTTCCAGTTATCATAAAGAATGACCCATATTGTGGATTTGATTAAGACATATCTGGATTTGAATTCAAGCTCTACCATGTATTAGCCATGTGACTTGAAGCAAGTTATTTAATATTTTGCAGTCTCATGTCTTCTCTAATATGGAGATAATAAGTTCTATATGTCTTTTAAGAGTGCTTTGAAGATTAAATAAGATAATGCATGTAAGGCATTGGACACAGTGCCCAATTCATAGTAAGTATTCAGTAAATATTTGTTATTGCTATTGTTATTGTTACCATTATTATTTTGTTATGTCCTTTCTGGTATCTTCATTCTCAATTCTTTTCTTAAAATGGGGTCTCTTACTGGATTCAAGATGGCAGATTAGAGGAAGGCTGCATTCCTATTTTCCATTTATGAAAAACTCAATGACAACCTCATAGTAAATAGGAAAAAATGGAAAACATTTCCTTTAAAATCTGGAATGAGATGAGAATGTCCAGTCTCACCACTTATATTTAAAATACTGCTAGAAATTCTAACCAGAGCAATTAGGCAAGAGAAGGAACTAAAATGTGATGAAAAGGGAAAGAAAGAAGTCAAATTATCACTCTTTGCAGATGATATGATTCTATATTTAGAAGATCCACCAAAAGACTGCCAGAGTTAATAAACACATTCCTAAGTCTTTGATTCAGTTTGATCTGACTTTTGTGAGATTTGGGGATCTAGTTTCATTCTTCTATATATGGATATTCAGTTTTACCAGCACCAATTGTTAAAAAGGCTATTTTTTCTGCAACACATATTTTTGACACCTTTTTCAAGTATCAGATCACTGAAGTATGTGGGTTTGTCTCTGTGTCTTCTATTCCATTGTGACCATCTCTTTATGATTTCCCAGTTAAAGAATTACTGTAAAGTGATTGATAGTCTCTTGTATTTATTGCTAGTGTTGGACAAATAAGGAGAGGTTCTTTTGCAAGAGAGTTAGATTTCCTTCCCAATGTTAATATCCTAAAAATCATGAGATATAAAACATGATGATTTGAATCACATTCTTTGCTTTTCCTACCTTGCCAGTATAAATGGACTCACATTTTCAATAATAAAATGCATTTGTGTAACTCCCACAAGACTTTGAAACTCCTTAAGGGATGCCTCACATGTTCTCAAAGATAATTCCATTTTTTTCTAGGCTCCTGCTGGGTATCTCTGTATATGTTGGGTACCTCATAATCATGGGTATCTCCTATTGCATCTGGAATACCAGAGCTATACAGTACTTAGCTTCAGAATAGGAAAAGAGGTATCTCTTTTCCTTTTTTGTTGTTATACTCTATCAGAGGGCATCTTAAGTAGAACTGTTGGGCCCCATGCCTTCCAGAAGTTTTATTGACATACAGATAGTCCTTAAAGCCATGGGTCCAGAAAATGCCACCTATTAGAGTGTAGAGCCAGGTACAGTGGCACATGCCTGTTATCTTAGCAGCTCTGGAACCTAAGGCAGGAGGATATCAAGTTCAAAGCCAGCCTCAGCAACTTAAAGAGGTTGTAGGCAAACTAGTGAGACCCTGCTCTAAATAAAACTTGAAAAAAGCTGGGTTTCTCAGTGGTTAAGTGCCCCAGTACCAAAAAAGAGGAAGAGAGAGAGAGAGAGAGAGAGAGAGAGAGAGAGAGAGAGAGAGAGAGAGAGAGAGAGAGAGAGAAAAGAAGAAGAAGGAGGAGGAGGAGGAGGAGAAGGAGAAGAAAGGAAGAGGAGGAGAGTCTCTAAGTCCAAACCCTAAAGAATTACAATATTTAAAGGTCAAGTAGAATAGGAAGAGACCACAAAAGATATTGAGAAAGAGTGACCAGTGAGGTAGGAGGAAAACCAGAGAATACGATGTCACAGATACCAAGAGTGGAGAGCATTTCAAGAAGTGACTAGTCAGTGGTCTCTAATGCTGCTGATTGGTTAAGTAATCTGAGGACCTTAATGTGTCTGTTGGTTTTGGCAAAACAAAGTTAGTGAAAATTTTCCAGAACTATCTCAGTGGAGAGATGAATAAAGAATTCAAATTTGAGAGGACTGAGGAAAGAATGGTAGGTAAGAAAGTGGAGACAGCACAAGATGTGAAGAAGCTATGGCAGTTTTGCTGTGAAGGGGAGCAGGGAACCCTTGGAGGGGATGTGGAGCTACAGCATTTTATGAGATGTGAGGTACAGTATTGCCAAATAGTGATCGGGATGTTCTGGTAAAAATGGAATGATTGAAGACACAGGCAAGAGGGGAAGAAGTACAGGGATCAAAGCCCTGAATGTGTGAGAAGGTTTGGGATACAGGGTACAAGTGTGGAGTTTTCTTTTTGTTAGGAAAGAGGTGCTATCTTTCATTGTATCAAAAAGTAAGAGAGGGCCAGCAAACAAGATAAATAATGGATTTAGTAATGAGAGGATGTATTCAAAAAACAAGGGAAGAAGCAGGGGAATACTTAAGGTTTTGGAAGGTTTAACTTCTCAGGAGCTGGCACATAGTAGGTACAAATTAGGTTTCATCATTGCTGAGGTCTTTCCAGGCAAATCCAATGCATGGAGAGAGAGGCCAGTCATCTGATGATATATGCAGGGCGATAATCATAGTATCACATCATGGAGTCTAAGCTGGGTTAAGAAAGAAGTGAAGACATGGGGGTTTCAGCTGGTCAGTAAAAAAAGTGATCAGGTTAGTGGATTGGAGTTATGGGTAAGAATCAAAGAATAATCAGACTAGGGGAACTAGAAGAAGTGAAAAAGAAGGATGGAAGGGAGTAGAAAGTGGTGTGCTTGAAGTCAAATGTTGCAGGTGGTGCATTTTTTGGATAACAATAAGGTCTAAGGTATTACCATGGAAGCAAGTGGCTGATGTGGGATGAAGGAAAAATGAGATGGAGAAAAAGGGAGGAAATCATATTTCACATGGCTAGAGTGTTGAATGGATTCTAAACTTGGATGTTCAAGTCAACAAGAGTATCAAGAGTTTGGGTTGAGAAGATAGTAAGCCAGGCACTGAAATCTATAATGAATGACTGAAAATGACTGCGATGATGATAGATAACTGTACTAAGGAGAGGATTCATTTTTGATAGCTTCTATTATTTTAATGAAATATAAAGTGAGGACTTCAGTGGAAATGAGGACTGTTGGAGGTTTGAGGAAAGAGGAGAAAGTATAAAATAATCATTTTAGGGAATGATAAAATGAACTTACCAGGGCTTTCTAATGGTATCAAGAGTTATTTGATATTTGTGATTGTAAACTTAAAGTGAAGGAAGCCATCCCAGTTCTGTGGTAGTCTCTAGAAAGATTTAGTGGTTGGGGCTAAGTTCAATGAGAGTTGGTCTTTTGCTTGGTAAATAATATGGGGAAGAAAGAAAGAAGGAGATATAGGGTGCACAATTGCACAGGCAGTTGCTTAAGAAATGATTAAAATAATAGTTTATGCCGGGCATGTTGGCACATGCCTGCAGTCCCAGCAGCTCAGGAGGCTGAAGCCTGAGGACCACGAGTTCAAACTCAGCCTCAGCAACGTAGTGAGGCCCTAAGCAACTCAGTGAGACTCTGTCTCTAAATAAAATACTAAAAAGGGCTGGGGATGTGGCTCAGTGGCTGAGTGCCACTGGGTTCAATCCCTGGTTTCCCCCAACACCAGAAATAGTACTGATCTACACAACCATGGGAAGATGGGAGGAAGCTGAAGAATTGAGAAAAATTAACGAGTCAATGTATTGGAGTTTTTGATGAAGCAAAAGAACTTACACGTATCTGAATTCCATCTTAAATTAAAACTTGAACTATATGCTCCCTCTACACACCCCAATGACAGAATCAAATCCTAGCATCTATCCAGCCAGTTGGAGTTATTATGCAGTAATTAATAGTTAAAATATTTGTACAATGAAATATTCTAAATTATTAGATAGTTAACAGAGTCCTTGGCTTTACTTGAGCTATATATATACAAGTTTTTAAGAACTGAGGGCCTCCTAAAGTCTATTGAGAATGAACTTTGGGATGGTCAAGTTCATTCAGGTTTTGTAGACATCGTTTCCCATGGTTCCACCAAACTTTTTGAAATTCACAAATTTGAGTGATATAAAGGAGTTGACCCTGAGTACTTCCCAATCCCCTGATTTACAATGCACTCTGTAATGGAGCAAGTTTTTCCAGGATCTGACTTAGAGAGCATTTGATTGAGGTCAATCAGGGTAATAAATGCATTTTTTGATAACTTTGAACTCAAGACCCAGGCACAAGTATATTTTCTTGGCTCCCTTCTTCCTTAGGGTGAGCCACGTGTAATTCTGAGGCATACCTCTACTTTCCCAGGTGGAGGTTAGAAAAGTGTTTGGGATTATATTTTATCCCAGAATTTTAATTCTAGCATCCTTGGAGATTATCAATCTCAAAATTCCTTTTGTAATTCCTATCAAGAGGCCAAATCGTGGGCTGGTGTTGTGGCTCAGTGGTAGAACACTTGCCTGGCATGTGTGAGGCACTGAGTACAATCCTCAGCACCACATAAAAATAAATATATAAAATAAGGTTATTGTGTCCATTTACGACTAGAAAGGCTTTTTAAAAAAAAGAGGTGGATCCAAGATGGCAGACTAGAGGGTGACTGCATCTCCAGTTGCCCCAGAACCCAGGATTCAAGAAGGGGAGGCATTGAGAGACTCGGACTAAAATAGAACCACGGGGTGAGTCTCCCCCACCCAGCAAAACTCAGCTGGGCAGCAGGCCCGAATTCGAGTGGCTTATTAGAGTAGGACAGGGCAGATAGAGTCTCCCCCAGGCAGCTCTGTGCAGTCTGGCGGTGGGCTCCTCCCACAGGGACAGATCCTCCAGCCTCGCGGATCAGGCCCCCCTTCTGCACAGAAGCAGCGCGGCCAGCTCCGGCCCGCCCCGCTGCCAGCTCTGGCCCGCCCGCAGACTGCTTCAGTGACCAGCACAGGGTGCCAGGGACTTCCCCAAGCAGCCCAGTCCCCTCCGGTGGGAAGTGCCTCTCTAGGCTAGCTTCTCGGAGCAAACCGCCCAGTGAGAGCCTGTCTACACAGAGCCAGCCACAAGTCCCCAAGCCAGTGGAGATCTCCGATCTACAACCAGCCTCTGGGACCAGGGCTGGGCAGCAAGAGACCTCTCCAGGTCTCTCTCCCTGGAACCAGTAGCGGGCTAGGGGCAGCGTTCTTCGGAAGCACTGCATTATCAAATTAATCCAAGACTTCTGGCTACTGAAGGCTGGTAGGTGATACACTGGAAATCTACAGGGACACTATAAGCTAATAGAGGAAATCTGCAATATCACAGAGTCCCACTGACATCTGACCAATATGAGAAAACAAGGGAAGAAAATGTCCCAAACAAACCTAGATACTATATCAATGAAACCCAATGACAGCACAGCAGAAGAAATGTCAGAAAGGGAGTTCAGAACGTACATAATTAAAACAATCAGGGAAGCAAACGAGGAGATGAAAGAACAAATGCAGGCATTAAATGAACGCATCAATCAACAGTTAAAAGAGCAAATAAGGGAAGCAAAAGAACATTTCAATAAAGAGTTAGAGATACTGAAAAAAAACTGAACAAAAATCCTTGAAATGAAGGAAATAATAAACCAAGTTAAAACGCCATAGAAAGCATAACCAATAGGATAGATCACCTGGAAGACATAAACTCAGATATTGAAGACAAAATATTTAATCTTGAAAACAAGGTTGACCAAACAGAGAAGATGGTAAGAAATCATGAACAGAATCTACAAGAATTATGGGATATCATGAAAAGGCCAAATTTAAGAATTATTGGGATAGACGAAGGCTTAGAGAAACAAACCAAAGGAATGAACAATCTATTCAATGAAATAATATCAGAAAATTTTCCAAATCTGAAGAATGAAATGGAAAACCAAGTACGAGAGGATTATAGGACTCCAAATATGCAAAATTACAACAGACCTACACCAAGGCACATTATTATGAAAATACCTAACATTCAAAATAAAGACAGAATTTTAAAGGCTGTGAGAGAAAAGAATCAGATTACATTCAGGGGGAAACCAATAAGAATATCAGCAGATTTTTCAATCCAGACCCTAAAAGCTAGAAGGGCCTGGAACAACATTTACAAAGCCCTGAAAGAAAATGGATGACAACCAAGAATTTTATACCCAGCAAAACTTACTTTCAGATTTGACGATGAGATAAGATCCTTCCATGATAAACAAAAGTTAAAGAAATTTACAAAAAGAAAGCCAGCATTACAGAACATTCTCAGCAAAATATTCCATGAGGAAGAGATGAAAAACAATGATGTAAATCAGCAACGGGAGGAACTAGCCTAAAGGAATAGCCAAATAAAGGAGAAACCAAATCATGTCAAAAAACAAAAATAAGTCCAATGACTGGGAATACAAATCATATCACAATAATAACTGTGAATGTTAATGGCTTGAACTCATCAATCAAAAGACATAGACTGTCAGATTGGATTAAAAAGAAAAATCCAACAATATGCTGCCTGCAAGAGACCCATCTCATAGAAAGAGATACCCATAGACTAAAGGTGAAAGGATGGGGAAAAACATACCATGCACACGGACACAGCAAAAAAGCTGGAGTATCCATGCTCATTTCAGATAATGTGGACTTCAAGCCAAAACTAGTCAGAAGGGATAAAGAAGGACATTACATACTGCTTAAGGGAAGCATAAATCAGCAAGACATAACAATCATAAATATCTATGCCCCGAACATTGGCTCATCAATGTACATCAAACAAATCCTTCTCAATTCCAGGAATCAAATAGACCACAACACAATAATACTAGGTGATTTTAACACACCTTCTCACCACTGGATAGATCTTCCAAACAAAAATTGAATAAAGAAACCATAGATCTCAATAACACAATCAACAATTTAGACTTAACCGACTTATATAGAATATACCATCCAACGAAGAATGAATACACTTTCTTCTCAACAGCACATGGATCCTTCTCTAAAATAGACCATGTTTTATGCCACAAAGCTACTGTTAGCAAATACAAGAAGATAGAGATACTACCTTGTACTCTATCAGATCATAAAGGACTGAAATTAGAAATAAATGACAGAATAAAAAACAGAAACTTCTCCAATAACTGGAGATTAAATAATACACTATTACATGATGAATGGATAACAGAAGACATCAGGAGGGAAATTAAAAAATTCTTAGAAGTAAATGAGAACAAAGACACATCATATCAAAATCTCTGGGACACTATGAAAGCAGTACTGAAAGGAAGATTTATTTCATGGGGTGCATTCAACAAAAGAAGTAGAAATCAACAAATAAACGACTTAACATTACAGCTCAAAGCCCTAGAAAAAGAAGAGCAGACCAACACCAAAAGTAGTAGAAGACAGGAAATAGTTAAAATCAGAGCCAAAATCAACGAAATTGAAACAAAAGAAACAATCGGAAAAATTAACAAAATAAATAGTTGGTTCTTTGAAAAAGTAAACAAAATTGATAAACCCTTAGCCACGCTAACAAAGAGAAAGAGGGAGAAAACTCAAATTACTAAAATTTGGAATGAACAAGGAAATATCACAACAGACACGAGTGAAATACAAAACATAATTAGAAGCTATTTTGAAAATCTAAATCCAACAAAACAGAAAACCTCAAAGACATCAACAAGTTTCTAGAGACATATGAATTACCTAAACTGAACGAGGAGGACATACACAACTTAAATAAATCAATTTCAAGCAATGAAATAGAATAGGTCATCAAAAGCCTACCAACAAAGAAAAGTCCGGGACCAGATGGGTTCTCAGCCGAGTTCTACAAAACCTTTAAAGAAGAGCTCATTCCAATACTTCTCAAAGTATTCCATAAAATAGAAGAGGAGGGAACCCTCCCAAACTCATTCTATGAAGCCAATATCACCCTGATACCTAAACCAGACAGAGATACATTGAGGAAAGAAAATTGCAGACCAATATCCTTAATGAACATCGACGTGAAAATTCTCAACCAAATTTTAGCAAATCGCATACAAAAATATATTAAAAAGATAGTGCACCACGATCAAGTGGGTTTTATCCCAGGGATGCAAGGTTGGTTCAACATCCGGAAATCAATAAATGTCATTCGCCATATCAACAGAATAAAAGTTAAGAATCACATGATTATTTCAATAGATGCAGAAAAAGCGTTCGATAAAATACAGCATCCTTTCATGCTCAAAACACTAGAAAAAATTGGGGTAGTGGGATCATTCCTTAACATTTTGAAGGCCATCTACGCTAAGCCCATGGCCAATATCATTCTAAATGGTGAAAAACTGAAAGCATTCCCCCTAAAAACTGGAACAAGGCAGGGATGCCCTCTTTCACCACTTCTATTCAACATTGTTCTTGAGACTCTAGCCAGAGCAATTAGACAAACCAAAGAAATTAAAGGGATACGAATTGGAAAAGAGGAACTCAAACTATCCCTGTTCGCTGATGACATGATTATATATTTAGAGGAACCTGGAAATTCCACCAGAAAACTCTTAGAACTCATAAGTGAATTCAGTAAAGTAGCAGGTTACAAGATCAATGCTCATAAATCCAATGCATTTCTATACATAAGTGATGAATCTTCAGAAAGAGAAATTAGGAAAACTACCCCATTCACAATAGCATCGAAAAAAATAAAATACTTCGGAATCAATCTCACAAAAGAGGTGAAAGACCTCTACAATGAGAACTACAGAACACTAAAGAAAGAAATTAAGGAAAACCTTAGAAGATGGAAAGATCTCCCATGTTCATGGATAGGAAGAATTAATATTGTCAATATGGCCATACTACCAAAAGTGCTATATAGATTCAATGCAATTCCAATTAAAATCCCAATGATGTACCTTACAGAAATAGAGCAAGCAATTATGAAATTCATCTGGAAGAATAAGAAACCCAGAATAGCTAAAGCAATAGAAAGAGTGAAGCAGGGGGTATCATAATACCAGATCTTCAACTCTACTGCAAAGCAAAAGTAACAAAAACAGCATGGTATTGGTACCAAAATAGACAGGTAGATCAATGGTACAGAATAGAGGACACAGACACAAACCCAAATAAATACAATTTTCTCATACTAGACAAAGGGGCCAAAAATATGCAATGGAGAAAAGATAGCCTCTTCAACAAATGGTGCTGGGAAAACTGGAAAACCATATGCAACAGAATGAAATTAAACCCCTATCTCTCACCCTGCACAAAACTCAACTTACAATGGATCAAGGACCTCGGAATCAGACGAGAGACCCTGTATCTTATAGAAGAAAAAGTAGGTCCAAACCTTCAACTTGTTGGCTTAGGAGCAGACTTCCTTAACAGGACTCCCATAGCCCAAGAAATAAAAGCAAGAATCAACAACTGGGATAGATTCAAACTAAAAAGCTTTCTCTCAGCAAAGGAAACTATCAGTAATGTGAAGAGAGAGCCTACAGAGTGGGAGAATATCTTTGCCACTCATACTTCAGATAGAGCGCTAATATCCCAAATCTATAAAGAACTCAAAAAACTCTACACCAAGAATACAAATAATCCAATTAACAAATGGGCTAAGGAAATGAACAGACACTTCACAGAAGAAGATGTACAAGCAATCAACAGATATATGAAAAAATGTTCAACATCTCTAGTAATAAGAGAAATGCAAATCAAAACTACCCTAAGATTTCATCTCACCCCAATTAGAATGGCGATTATCAAGAACATAAGCAACAATAGGTGTTGGCGAGGATGTGGGGAGAAAGGTACACTCATACATTGGTGGTGGGGTTGCAAACTAGTGCAGCCACTCTGGAAAGCAGTATGGAGATTCCTCAGAAAACTTGGAATGGAACCACCATTTGACCCAGCTCTCCCACTCCTTGGCCTATACCCAAAGGACTTAAAATCAGCATACTACAGAGATACAGCTACATCAATGTTCATAACTCAATTCACCATAGCCAGATTGTGGAACCAACCCAGATGCCCTTCAGTTGATGAATGGATAACGAAACTGTGGCATATATATATAGTGCAATATTACTCCGCCATGAGGAATGACAAAATTATGGCATTTGCAGGCAAATGGATGAAATTGGAGGATATCATGCTAAGTGAGATAAGCCAATCTCAAAAAACTAAAGGACGAATGATCTCGCTGATAAGCGGATGAGGACATATGGGGGGGTAGGAGGGGTTAGTGTTAGGGTTAGGTTTAGGGTTAGGGATAAGGAGGGTGGTAAGAATGGAGGAAGAAAGGACTGTATAGAGGGAAAAGAGGGGTGGGAGGGGAGGGGTGAAGGGAAAAAATAACAGACTGAATCAAACAACATTGCCCTATGTAAATTTATGATTTTTAATTAAAATTAAAAAAAAGAAACAATGAAAAAAAAATAGGCCAAATCTCTCCAAGTCTGTTTTCTCGTCTGTAAAATAGGGCTAATGGTAGCTATGGAGATTAAAAAAAACAACCCACATAAACCATATAGCACAATGAAGGCACCTAAGAAGTACACTGTCATTCTTACTGTTCCACTCCACTAGAATGCAAACAGTACAAGAGCAGGGAATTTTGTCTGTGTTGATTGCTTTATCCCCAGAGCCAGGACCGCCGATTGGTACACTGTAAGCACCCATTAATTATTTATTGGATGAATGAATAATATGTGTCTTATATCATTTCTTGTAATTCCCACATTAGGTACATGTAAATATATTTTAAAACCAAGAAACCTGTAATACTATGGCTGGTAGAACCTGAAAGACCAAGATGAAATATTTCATTTTATGTTCCAAATTATAAAATCAGTTCAAGGCAGTGTGGATGGTTAAGAACCCAGACTCCAAAGACATGCTACATAGATTCAAATTTCTAATCTCCCAATTACTAGCTGAGTAACTTGGGCAAATTACATCACTTCCCAATATCTCAATTTCCTCATATGTAAAGTGGAGATGATGATAATAGCCCCCTAACTCATGGAGTTTTATGAACCTCAGACAAGTTTGTATATGTGTCTAGCATATAATAAATGGTGCATGTACATAGATTATTGTTATTGTTATTAGTTACTGAGTTGGCGTCTTCCTACTTTCAGTTCAATGTGTATCCATTGAGTTAGGTATTTTTTCATCTGGAATGAATGTACTCTTCTAGGTTTCTAGAAAATATGTAATTGCTTCTGTGAAAGACAAAGCTGATTAGTTGTCTTAGATCTCCATGCTATGTCTGATGGATTTTCACCGTAACATTTTTGTTTCAAATGTGGAATTGTTTCCCTTGTCATCTGGAATGAGAATATGTATTTTTCTTGCTGCTGGAAGTATGTTCTGTACAAACACTATTAAAGGTTTTTGTCATCTTTAAATTTCTAGTGGCTGGCACATATTTGAGTTCAGCGAAATATCAGTTATTTATTGAGTAAATGTGCCCTTCTTTTGATCCTCTGTCATATGATCATGCAGAGATAGCAGTAACCAGCAAACTTTTTCTGTAAAGGGCCAGATAGTAAATATTGCCAGCTTGTGGGTGAGAAATTCTATATCATAGCTACTCAACTGTGCCGAGAAAGCAGCCACAGACAATGTATAAACAGGTGAGTGTGGCTGTGTTCTCATAAAACTTTTATTACAATAACAGGTGGCTTGCTCATGGGTCATGGTTTGCCAACTTCTGCTTTATAGGATGGCAACAGGCTTGGAGAGGAAAAAAGAATAAAAGTAGCGTATTTAATTAGGAACATGTACTCAAATGTATTATAAGTACTTTTTGCTCATTTAAACTAATGAGCAGAGGTTTAAGCTGTGTACACATTCACCTGAATTCTGAGGTTTTCTATCGTATGTTGTCCAGTTTGGTTTTACCTATGTAAGTAAATGAAGCAGTGAAAACCAAAACAATTTAGCCACGTATACATTAGTGTGAACGCCAAAGGTGCAGTGGTTCAAACATAATACTGATCTATTCCTTTGTGTTCTTATACTTATTTTTGTGTGCCAGTAGTTGAACACCATACAACACAGGGAGGAGTTGATCACTGGTTTGTAATGAGAATAAAGCACTGCTGGGGAGCTCTGCTTGGCCTCGGCCTATCACTTCTACTCCAAAACTCACACAACCAAGTTTCTAAATACTCTTGCTTTAAAAACAGGTGGCATAAAGCACCAGAGAGGGGTGTTTATTCATTCATTCATGCAATAACCGACTGAGTACCTATTCTATGCCAATGTTTAGGGAGACCCAGAAGAAGCTAAAAGGATGAAAAAAATGCACGTACCTTCCTGCTCTTATAAATCTCACAAGTTCATAAGGAAGACAGGCCAGCCAATGGGCATTCACACTTACAATACAGTGTGGTATTGTTAGCTTCATTAGAAAGTGACTAGTCCTGAACTTAAAAATCACACAGTAAGTTATTTGGATACTCACGAATTTCACTGGAACTTGAGATAGCAAGTATAAAATTAATGACTATTATAAGTTAATTTTATATACATACATGCATATTTTAAGCTTAATCTCATCCCTAGAAAGAATACACTCAGAGAATAAAGGATTTTTCTAATTCGGTTAGCTTATGAATTAGCTGTTAATGATCCCAATTTGTTTTGACATTTGTAGGGAAAGATCGTTTGAAAAGAGATGACAAACCAAAAGTGACCCAGTGAGAAGCAGGGCCCTTCATTCTTTCACGATCAATATTAGGCTGAATGGAACAGAGTGCAGAAAATATTACTTGTTATAATTATGTGTCATGACTAACCCTTATCTGATGTATTTGGCATAAGAGAATAATTAGAAATTCTATTTATGGTACTATTTACACTTCTATTGTCAAAATTAATGATTCACTGTAGGTAAGTGTTTTGGCCTATGTTCATTACCTTCATTGCCTGTAACTAAATTAAAATGTGTTTATGTTCCCACAAATCATGCTTTTCATGCCCAAGTCACAGACTCAGTCATTTTTTATGTGCTAAACATTTTAACCAATAGTCTGCAATGTTTTTCCTAAATTAAAAGCCCATACACTTATATAAAATTTCAGTTACACAGGAGGAATAAATTCAAGAGATCTAGTACATATGATGGTGATTATAATTGATAACAATATATTGTATACTTGAAAATTGCTAAAGGAGTCAATTTTAAGTGCTCTCACCACACAATATATAAGTATGTGGGATAATACATATGTTAATTAGCTTGAATTAGCCATCATACAATATACACATGTATCAAAATACTTTTCTCTATACTGTAAACATTACAGTTTTGTCAATAATAAAATTTTGATAATTAAAAAATCTTTACTCTTCAAAACAGACATTTATTTTAATGTTTTAGTAAACAATACATATGTAAGAAAAGTATAGCATAGGTATAATGATTAATAATACAACAAACTCTGAAGTACCTTCAAGAAACAAGAAATAAATACATTTAAAAAGTCAAATTTATTGTGTAAAGGTAATACATCACATAGCACAAATTCAAAATATACAAAAGGGTATACATTAGAAATTTTGCCATTTTTTTCCATCCCCAGAATATAAATTGCTTCCTCGTTATTTTTTATAACTTCATAGCATTGTGTCATATTGTATTTAACATCATTTATTTACCAGTCACCTATTGACTTATATTTAAGTCTTCTCTAATATTTTGTTGTTACAAAAATGCCACAGAGACTAACTTTGTATGTAAATCAATTCATGTATGTATGAGTACATTCACAAAATAAATTCCTAGAAATGGAACTATTGGGTCAAAAGGCATGTGTGTTGTTATACAGAGAAAATTAATATTTCCACCCGCAACACATGAGAGTGCTTGTTTCCCAGCACTTTTGCCAATAAAATGTGTCATTTAAATTTTGTCAGTGTTATAGGTGAAAATGCTATCATGTGGGAGTTTAAATTTGCATTTACCATTGTTCTGAAACTAAGCATATTTTTATATGTCAACAGCTATTTGTATTTGCTCTTCTGTGACCTGCTTGTACATTTTCACCATTTTTTCCCTCTAAGGTTGTTGGTCTTTTTCTTACTGATTTGGAAACACAATTCATTGAGCAAAATTTATTCTTCCCCCACCCTGAAGTTCAGTTGTCTTTTTCCTTTGTTTAGGTGGGTTTTGCCATGGAGAAATTCTTTATTATTATGTAATCAAATACATCAGGCTTTTCCTTTATGTTTTCTTTTGTTTGTTTTGTGACACATTTAGAATGGTCTTCTTGAGAATAAAAACAATGAACATTTAAGCAGAACTGTGATTAGTGCAGCTTCCTGCTGCAGAGTTTAAAGACTATTTTACCTGCAACATCTTCACATCTGACCTCCAGAGCTGAATGGAATGGACTGGATATAAAAGATTCTGCGCACTGAACCTTCAGACATGAAATTCAGTTGCTATGGAAATTTGATCTGGTTCTGTTGTTTAAAAAACACTCATTATTTGCCTATTATGAGTAAAACCCTGTACTAGGCACCTTGCAGGATACATATATGAAACAAGAAAAAATAGACTTCATCCTCCAAAGAACTCGCTATGGAGTGTGTGAGATAAATATGTTTTAAAAACATGTTGGGGGTGGGTGATGTGCAGGACTGAATGTAGGTTGAAAATAGACCTAGCTGTTACTGACTACTGATGTCCTTACTATGCAGGGGTTTGACAAACTTTATCTGTACAGAAGCAAATAGTAAATATTTTCAGCTTTATGACTACTTAATTCTGCATAAACAACAAGAGTGGTTGTGTTCCCATGAAACTTTATTTATGTCACTGAAATGTAAACCTCATGTAATTTCACACATCCTGATTTTCTGCAAACTTTTTCCCCCAGCATTAGAAAAATGTAAAAAAAAAATCCCTTCTAGCTCATGCATCATTCAAAAACAGGTAGCCCACAGGTCATAGTTTGCCAACCTTGCTATAGAGCAACGACTGTGAAATTTTATCCTGGGAGCAAAGATGATTTCAGAGAGATCTATGTCATTGAAAGCCTCAAAAAAATAAATTGAAATCCATCACTTTATTTAAGTTTTGCAAAAAGAACCTGGAAGTAACAAATGGGGAAGCTATGAAGGTGTGACCTGCTGCTGTTCAGCTTTGAGGTGGAAAGGACAGGGTTCTATGAATCAAATTCACTGATTCCTTCTGTTAAACTGCCTTTCACCTAATATTTTTGTTAGAGAATCTAGAAACTATGGTGATTGATGCCATAGAAACACACAGCAAGCCAGCCGGGTGATGAGCTTGTGGATTGTGGCATGGCTGAGAGGCAAAAAGCTTTTTAACTGCCAATCTAGAAGGAAAATAATGGACTAAAATGCAGTGCAACTAGCATGCAGGGAGTTTCACTGCTTACAGAGCCCTATTCACATCACCAGCACCCTTCATTTTAGCCCCAATTCACAATAAAATGGAGGATATTTTTATGATTGAATAGATAAGGATTTGAGACATTGAGGTAAGTGTAAGGACCAGATAGATGTTCCTCAGTGCTAAGGCTAAGACCACAATTAATAAATAATGATGAGGAAGAAAATGATAATAAAAGCCGTTCACTGGATGCTGTGTTCCACACATAGAGCTAGATAACTGACGTGTGATGCCTCAGATTAACGTCATTGCAGCTCAAGTATGGAGTCATTACAACATCATGCTTAAGACTACACACTTTGCAGTCAGACTGAGGTTCAAGCCTTAGTTCTGCAACTTATAGTTTTGTAAACTGGGTCAAGTTATTGAACTGATCTGATCTGTAAAAGGGGAGAGTGACATAATATTATCTACTTCTTCTGAATATGGCATGAGATAATGAATGTAAAATGCTTATCACAGGTTCTCACACATACTAAATGTTCAGCAAATCTTCATTATTACTACGCGGAGCTTATAATACCTCTGTTAACCCAGCCAAAGTTGACTGAAATATTAAATAGAACATGCACACTTGGCACTCAAGCCTTTTAAAAAACTTAAATTTGAAAGAACTATACAGGAAGTTGCAAAAATAATAGAAAGAGGCTTGCATGCCCTGCACTGTTTCCCTCAATGGTAAAATCTAACATAGGTATAATACAATATCAAAACCAGAAAGCCAACATTGGTATGTTGTTGACTACAAACTTTAATCAGTTTTCACCATTTTAAAGCTGTATCATGTAAGTATGTGCGTGTGTGTGTGTGTTTCATTGCAATTTTACCCTAAGTATGGATTTGTGTAGCCACCACCACAATCAAGATACAGAACTGTATCTGTTATTATGAAATAACTTCCATATGCTAACTTTTCAGATTTGTACCTAACCTCCATCTCTGCTCCACAAAACGCACTAGTTTGTTGTTTATGTCATTTCTAGAATATTAGATAAATGGAATCATACAGTATATAACTTCTCAAGATTGAATTTTTTTTATTAAAGTCCATCCAGGTGATTGCATGTTATGAATAGGTCATTCTTTTTTATTGTTGAGTCACAGCCCACTGTAAGAATATACTAGAGCTTGTGCAACTGTCCCACATTGAAGAACATTTGGACTATTTCCAGCATTTTGCTATTGCAAATAAAGCTGCTAAGTATAATAGTGTTCAATTTTTATGTGGATATAAGCTGCCATTTCTTTGTGCCTACAGAGTGATTTGTGGGCCATAAGGTAAGCATATGTTTAAATTTATGTGAACCTGTGAAACTGTTTTCCAAAGGCTCTGTACCATTTTACATTCCCATCAGCAATGTATGAATGATTCAATTTCTCCACATCCTCACCAGCATTCAGTATTATCATATTTTAATTGCATCTGTTTTAAGAGGTGTGTTATGATATCTCATTGTGATTTTAATTTGCATTTCCCTAATAGGTATTGATGTTGAGAATTTATTCCTGTGATTATTTGGCATCCACATCTCCTCTTCAGATAATTATTTGTTGATGTTTTTATCCATTTTATAACTGGTTTGATTTCTTTATTGTTGAGTTTTGGTAGTTATTTATATATTATTAGTATAGGCCTTTGCTACATATATGGTTTATGTTGTAGGCCTAATTCTTTCCCCCAAAAAAGATAAATTCAAGTCCAAATCCCTGATACTGGTGAATGTGGCTTTATTTGGAAATAGGGCCTTTGAAAATATAAAGTTAAAATGAGGTCATACTGGATCAGGGTGGGTACTAATCGAATGACCAGTGCCCTTATGAGAAGAGAAAAATTGGACACACTCACACAGGGAGAACACCAAGTAATAAAGGAGGCAGAGATTTCAGGAGAACATCATGTAATAAAGAAGGCAGAGATCGCAATGATGCATCTATAGCCAGGGAATGCCAAGGTTGCCAGCAACCACCAGAAGTTAGAAGGAAGCAAAGAAGAATTCTTCCCCTATAACTTTCAGTGACATTGTGTCCCTGCTGACACCTTCATATTGGACTTCTAGTTTCATGTATTTTGAGAGAATAAATTTCTGTTCTCCTAAGTCATCAAGTTGGTGGTAATTTTTTATGGAAACCTTAAGAAGCAAATCTGGTTGTTAAATAATTTCTCCCATTCTCTAGTTGGTCTTTTCATTCCTTGACAGGATCTTTTTAGAGGAATGTTTTAATTTTGAGTAGTTGGATTTATTATATTTTTCTTTCGTGGATCATGCTTTTAATACCATTTCTAAGAACTCTGTCTCATTCTAGATCCCAAAGATTTTTTCCTAAAATTTAAAAATAATTTTACGTTTTTATTTAAATCTATTATCCATTTTGAATTACTCTTAGTATGTAGTGTGAGGTTTTGCTTACTGTTCATTTGTGTGTGTTTGATTGTGTGTGCATGGATGTCGAGTTTTTCTCATACCATTGAATGACTTTTGCATCTTTGTCAAAAATCATTTGGACAAATTTATATTTATTTAGGCAAGGATCCTTATTCTATTCCATTGATTTATTTCCATTGCCAATATACTACACTGTCTTGGTTACTATAGCTAATAAGTCTTAACATTAGGTAGAGTGATTCCTTCCATTTTTTTCTTTTTCAGAAATGATTTAGCTACTCTAGTTCTTTTGCTTTTCCAAATATATTTCAGGAGAATCTAGTTATATCTACAAAACGTCTTCCTGAGATTTCAATAAGAAATGCATTAAACCTTATAGATCAGTTTGGGAGAACTGACAACTTTACTATATGGAATCTTCCAATCCACAGTGTCTCTCCATTTATGCAGATCTTTAATTTCTTGCATCAGTATTGTATAATTTCCAGTATAGAAATCTTATTTGTGTTTTTTTAGATTTGTACCTAATTACTACATTTTCTTTAGAGAGATTAAAAAACAGTACTGTGTTTTTAATTTCCACTTCCACATATTTGTTTCTAGTCCATAGGAATGTTACTGAATTTTGCATGTTAGTCTTATATTATGTAACTTTGCTAACTCAACTATCAATTTCATAGACTGTTAGAGTCTTTAGGCTGGGCATGGTGGTGTCTGTCTGTAATCCCAGTGACTCAGGAAGCTGAATAGGAGGATCAGAGGTTGGAGGCCAAACTCAGCCGCTTAGCAAGACTCTAAGCAACTTAGCAAGACTCTGTCTCAAAACAAAAAAATAAATAAATAAAAAGGCCTGGGGATGTGACTCAGTGGTAAAGAAACCCTGGGTAATATTCTCAAAAAAAAAAAAGAAGAAGAAAAAGAAAAAGAAAGAAAGAAAGAAGAGATCCTCTTGTATTTTCTACAAGACATTCATGCCATCCTTAATAGGGACCTTTCCTTTCTTCCTTTCCAAACTTTATGCATTTACTTTTCTTGTCTTAATGCAGTGACTAGAACTTCCAGGAATGGTGAAAGTGAATTTTCTTGCTTTTTTGATGTTCTTTGAAGAAAAGCATTCAGTTTTTTGCCATAATGCATGATGGAAGCTATGGGGGATGTTTTGTAGACATTCTTTATCAAGTTGAAGAACTTCTCCTTTATTCTCAATTTGTTCATATTTTTTATTCTGAATCCATGTTGTATTTTATCAAGTGTATTTTGCATATCAATTTACACAGTCATATGATTTTTCTTTATATCCTGTTAACATGGTGAATTACGTTGAGTGATTTTTCGAATATTAAATCAGTCTTGCATTCCTGAAATAATCCCCATTTGGTCATGTGCATGATTCATTGTATGTGTTGCTGAGTTCTATTGCTAGTATTTTGTTTAGTATTTTTGCATCAAGGCTCACAAAAATCATTTGTCTGTGGTTTTCCTCTGTTTTGAAATTAAATTAATCTGATATGTAAAAATGCAAAAGTTGTACAATTTATGGGGTACCATGTGATCTTTTGATGTGTGTATTCATTGTGTAATATTTCAATCAGGTTAAACATATCTATCTCCTCAAACATTCCTCATTTCTTTATGTTGAAAACATTCAAAATCCTTTCTTCTAGCTTTTTTAAAAATACATAGCACATTTTTATTATCTGTTGTCACCCTACTGTGCAATAGTACACCTGAATGTCAATCCCTCGCCTTCTATTCTTTTTGAACTCTGATAAACATCATTCTCTTCTCAACTTGTAGGATATCAGTATTGTTAGATTCCAAATAAGTGTGATATTATCTGGTTCTGTTCTTTCTGCACCTGGGGTATTTCACTTAACATAATGATCTCCAGTTCCATCCATGTTGCTGCAAGTGACAGGATTTCATCCTTTTATGGGTAAATAGTATTCCATCACATATATGAACCACATTTTCTTTATCTACTCACCACTCGATAGATACTTAGGTTGTTGAAGGATACAAAGTCAATACAGAAAAAATCACTAGCAATGTTAGATCCGATAGCCAATTATCTGAAACAGAAATAAAGAAAGCAATCTTGTTTATGATAGCTACAACGAATATACCTAGTAATAAATTAAAGACATGAGAGATTTCTACAAAGAAGACCACAAAACATTGATGAAAGAAGTTGAAGAGGACACAAAAAATAGAAAAACATCCCACATTCATGGGTTTAAAGAATAAATACTGTTAAAATGTTTATACTACCCAAAGTGATCTATAGATTCAGTGCAATCACTATACAAATACCAATGATCTTCTTCATTGAACTAGAAAAAACAATTATATAATTTGTATGGAACCACACACACACAAAAATAACCAAAAAACTTCTAAGCAAAGAGAACAAAGCAGGAAAAATTACACAATCTGACTTCAAAATATTCTGCACAATAGAGCATGGAATTGGCATAAAAACAGACACCTAGACAAATGGAACATAATAGAGTCTAGAGGTAAACCCATGCCAACTAATTTTTGACATGTGTTAAGAACACGCATTGGAGAAAGGGCAGACTATAAATAAACAGTGCTGGGAAAATTTGGGTATCCACATATAGAACAATGAATCTAGATCCCTGTCTCTCAACCAGTTACAAAAATCAACTCTAGATTGATTAAAGATTTAGTGTAGCTTCCTTCCTTCCCTTATTCTTTCCTTCCTTCATTCCTTGCTTCCTTCCTTCTACACTGTCTCTGGGTTTTGTATTAGGAACCTCATATATCAAGTTGGGAAATGCTCCCTCTTCTTATATTTTCTGGAAGAGATTGTGAGAATTAATATTACTTCTTTGTTAAGTACTTGATAGAACTTTCCAGTGAAATCATCAATGCATGAAGACTTCTCCTAAGTTTTAAAATGATGGATTCAATTAGTTAATAGTAATAGAAGAATTCAGAATATTCTTTTTCATGTTGGGTGAGTTTTGATAGTTTGTGCTTTTTAAAGTACTGATCCATTTATTGCAACTTGTCAGTCTTGTGTGTGTAGAGTTATTTTTTATGTTAACCCCTTATTTTCCTTTTAATGACTATAGGATCTACAGCAATATCTTTTACTTTTCTGATTTTGGTGACTAGTCAGTTCTTTATCTTCATTTTCCTAGAAGTTTACTAATTTATTATCTTTCCAAGGAACCAATTTCCCCCAAACAATTTCTAACTTTCATAATTTCAGGTGACAAATACACTGTCATTTGAATTGTTGGTCTTGTATAAATATTGTCTCATTTTTCCTCTGTCTGCTTTCAAGGTTTTTTCCTTGTCTTTAATTTTCAGGAGTTTCATTATGGTGTGTCTTTTCATGTATTTCTTTGAGTCTGTCCTGTTTGGGATTTGCATAGCTTCTTGAATCTGTAAGACTATGTCTTTCTATGAATTTGGGGAAATTTCCATCATTATTTTTTCAAATATTTTTTTAATCCCACACTCTCTTCTTCCAGAAATCCAATGATACCAATGTTAGATCTTTTGTTATTATCCTACAGGTCTTTGATTCTCTGCTTGCTCCCCTCCCCATTTCTGTTGTTTGGATTGAGTAATTTCTACTGCTCTGTCTCTCATTTCATTGACTTTTTACTCTGTTGTCTCCAACCTTTATTAAGCCTGTCCAGTGAGATTTTAATATTTTATTTTTATTTGTTCTATAATTTCCATTCAGTTCTTTCATAGCACTTATTCACTTGCTGAAATTTTATTTTGTCATTCATTTCAAGATAATTCATAATTGATTGTTGAAACATTTTGTGATAGCTGTTTTATAAAACAATTCAGATAATTCCAACATCTGAGTCATCTCAGCGTTGGCATTTGCTGATTGTCTCTTCTCATTCAACTGGAGTGATGAATGGTTTTCTATTGTATCTTGAACATTTTGGTCACTATGTTAGGAAAGTCTGATTCTTACTTAATCTTCTTCATTAGCAGGCAGTCATTCTGTTTAGGTGTAGTGTGTATGTCCCTATGAGGGTGGATATTCATCTCCCCCCATACCCAGCAAAAGTGAGCAATCATTTCCACTGCCTCCTTGCAGATGAGTGAGGTGAAAGCTTAGCCCCACTTCCTGATTCTATGATAAAAACAAATCACTGTCTCACGCTGCCTTATTCCACCTCATTGATGCTGGGTTTAGGTGGGGATTGATCTCTCCACTGGGTCCCACTGACCCTAAAGTGGGTAGCAAATTAGAATGCAGGCTGAACCCACTGGACCAATCCCCCACCTTGTTTAGTTTCACTGATGTTTGGTAAAAGGTGAAGACTCAGTTCCCTGCCAGGCTCGGCTGACAGTGCCCTGGCAGTGGAATCAGAACACTATCTGCTTCTATTCAATGTTTTTTTTTTTTTTTTTTTTTTGAGGAGGGGGTGGTGGAAAAACGTTCTTCCTTAGTCTTGCTAAAACCATAGAAAACCATAGGGGCTGGTGAGGTTTTTCAGTTGGTATTTGGCTGGGCTGTGGCAGATATATTCAATTCTTTTCTATTCTGTCAGCACACTGTTTTCTGTTCTTTTGGCTGTGACTTCTCTTGGAACTCTTTTTTTGTGTGCCTGTTGGTAGTTCTGTGTTGGAGGCTTTGTTAGAACCCTGCGGAGAATAAACAGGAAGCAATGAGGAAATACAGGGGACCTACCACCATGCAATCATTGAGCCCTAAGGACCTCAGATAGTCTATCTTCTTTCCACCTTTTCAAATCTTCCAGTGCTTGTTTGTTGTAATATATCCAATATTTTTTAATTGTGTGAGGGAAGAGTTGGAAGAAATGTGATATTCCATCTTGACTAGATTCAGAAGTCAAACCTTCCTAAGAGATTATTTGTCTATGCTCCTAAATCCATAAGGCTATACCATAACTTGGTGGAAGGAGTGATGTATTTGACCCTGCTCAGTTGCATTTCTTTTAAATGTGGCAGTACAGATACATCAGTGTGGGTAATAATGACAACAAAATTAACAGTTATGTAATGCTTACTAAGCCCCAGGCACTATTCTAAGCACATTCCATTAAAAAACACCTATTACAAGTCTGTAATCTCTTATTCATAAGTCAAAAATACAAAAGGCTTTGGAAACTTTGTTTAAAAACTCATTTGTTGGTAAAAACCTATCCTGAAATGGCATTAGACTATTTGTGATCTTTCTTTACTGTACTTAATGTGAATATATATCCATTTCACTGCAGAAATACTAATGTATTTTCCTATGAGATATTACCCCAGACCCCATTAGGGATGTTAAGAAACATAGAGTATATGTACCATATTATCTTTCTAAAATCTAAAATTTTCTGAATTCTGAAATGTATCTGGCCCCCAAGGGTTTTGGATGAGGATTGTGGATTGGTTTAGCTTATGTGCCTGCCTCTAAGAGTCCATTAAGGGAACATTTTTGCTGATACTTTAAAGCTCTTTCCAAATTATGACTAGAGTAACAAATGTGAGCACAAAAGTAAGAAAGAGCTAGATAAACCCAAGCAAGCAGGCTAGGGAAGTGCCCATTCTATCAACAACCCAACCTCCCTCTCAGATCACATAGGGTAAATGCCTGATCATGTGATATTAAATACCATGACTCAGCTATTTTTCCACTAATCAAGATGAAAAGTTGTACAGGACTAGTGGTGCATAGTGAATGAAGAAGTATCAGAACTACTGGTAGATAAATTCAGTGTTATTTTTCTATCTCCTCCTCACTCACTGTAATATTCTGAGGTGGCAGCACATGTGAGAATTTTTAGTTATAATTTATTTTAAAATTAACATTAACCCACTAATATAAAGACAAGAAGTTTGCCTTCTATACATACATCACTAAACTAGAATCTATCTGGAAGCTCAGTTCATTACCATGGATCCGTGTGGGGAGCCATGTTCATTTTATTCATTCATTCAACAAATAATTACTAAGAACCTACTCCATATAAGCCCCTGGAATAGATGCTGTGTGCCCAGAAATAAACAAGATAGAAATATTCTCAGATTTATCTGCCAAGTAACATCTTGAGCTCAAAGTAGAAATGAAAAAAAGGATGTTTGTGCTGCTTCTAATTTCCTGAAGATTGAATTATTCATTCCATTAGCCAGTGAGCTCCAAAAGTATCTTATGATGTGGCATTTCCACTGGGAAAAAGCATGAAAAAGAACACTTTGGTTATAGTAGTTATAGTGGTTATAGTTCTATTGATATTGTGCTGTATTTCACATGAAAAACGGTAAAGGGAGGAATTACCTGCTCAGTGGTTGAATCAATGTGGCCATTTATTACCCCCCAACCCTACTTTGAAGGCCCCAACTCATCCTAGAGTATGCAGGCTTTCTTTTTTTTTAACCAGGCAATATTAATTTGACCACAATACAGATTTAGACTTATCTTTAGTCTGTAACCCTTGCTGCAAATTAAGAATCACTTCTGAGATTTAAAAAGTACAGTAGCTAAAGACCCACATCAGACCAATTGATTCAGGGCCTCTGGGGCTGGGGCCAGACATAGATACCTCTTAAAAGATCCCAGATGATTTGATGTTTAGTGAGGACTAAGAATCACTATAAATCTAACCCAATACACTGATTAAGGTTGCATAAGTCCAGTCTTGCGGACTAAATTGTTGAATTAGATGTTGGTAAGGTTCTACTTACTATGTACCTGGCACTGGAGTTAAGAACTTCACATGCATTGTGAAAACCAAATCAAAGAATAGTTAAGTAACTTGCTCAAGGTTACACAATTAGTATTAGAGTTCAAGCAATTTCTATTCATCAACTTTACAATGGCTGATGTAATGAATTAGATTATACCCCTCCAAAACTCATACATTGACATTCTAAACTCCAATGTTATTGTATTTGGAGACAGGACCTATGTAGAAGCAATTAAGGTTAAATAAGTCATAAGGCTGGGGCCTTGATCTAATAGAATTTGTGTCCTCACAAAAAGTGATAACGGAAAGCTTATCCCCCCACTCTCTCTCTGCTATGTGGAAGCACAGTAAGAAAATGACTGTCCACTAGCTAGAAAGAGGACCCTTATCAGGAATCACTCCATTGATCTGAGACTACTAGCCTCCATTGTGAGAAAATGTCTATTTAAGCTACCCAGTCTGTGGTGCTTTGCTATGGAAACCTGAGTGAGTAGACTAATATAGCTGGGATCATGCTGTCTTAGTCATTACTGCAGACCCAGCACCTAGAGCAGTACCCGCACCTGGCACATGCTGGGTTCTCTGAATAAGTAGAGAGACTGCACATTTCTAATCTTTACCACTTTACACATACCTCATCTGAAGGATCAGGCCTCCCTTGAACATCTGTTTTGGTCACTGGATCTATGTCTCTCCCCTGAGTCTGGTGTCATACCTAGGACTTTGATCATTGTGCCATTGTTGAAGGGTGTAATAACCAATCAGCCCATTTTTTTGTTCTTCACTTGCATGTACGCCTAAATTGAATTGTTAATGTCCAACAAGGTCAGATCTGAGGTTTCACATTGTGCGTCTGTATCTTGCCCTTTAGTTGTCATTTTATGTCTAATTAAGCAGGAAGCCACTGGAATTTTCCTTTCCTCTTGTTTATAGTTGTGGGCTTCTCTTCCAGAGTCCCAGTTTCTGTCTTCTGAAGGAGCACTTTTCTCCTTAGCTTTCAACTTTGCCGTGGCACCTAGGTTGTGTAATTTTGTCTTAAATGTATCCAGGGCCCAAGAATGGGATGCTAGAGCCATAACAAAACTCTGGCTCCTCAGCAGTCAGTTTTGCATTACAATAGGGGTATGAGGATATCCTGTGCCTCTTTAGAGGTGAAGGACTGGACTACATCAAACATTTTGCCACAAGACACCAAGGATAGGTCACACTAAACCCAGGAGGGTCTGGGTCTTTGTGACAGAAACAGAGGCAGTCATGACAGCATAAACTCTTAGGACTTTGTTGAGACTTCTATAGTTCACCTTGTTAGTGGTTATGGACCTCAGCCTATGACAGGCATGATAGCCCTCTCTGTGGGTAGTTTGCCTCAGAGGAGCCACTCCAGATACCGCAACTATTAGTAGGAAACTGGAGCTTCAGCGGAACATACTACTCAGCTCTGAATAGGGTGCCTACCAGAGAGGCCATGCCTTCCTGCTCGGGGATCCTACAATTCAGGCTAGGTAAAACTCTAAATGAGTAGCAGAATGTGGCACAAGCAAAGGTGAGCCTTCACCAGCAGTCAAAACAGTAGTCTCAAACCTCTTAGGTTACTGTACTTTTCCAGCTAGTGAGCCAAGAGCAAGAAATGGACTCTGTCCTCCTGTTGTGACACCATAATACCAGCCTTGTTCTTGCTGACTTGTCTTCTAGAGAACAAAATTTATTTCTAGACTTTGATATCTATTAACAGTTTCCTGTCAACCTATCTAGATTTCTCCTGTATCTCAGCAGATCCTTCATTGTCCCAGCACCCCTCCTCTTTCCCTCCCTCAGAGCCTCCAATTTCCTATGGCACAGATATTGACTCCACTGCCTACATATCAATCACCTGTTGCAGTCATACTCTGCCTGCTACTCTGGTTGCACTCAAGGTCTGAAGTAAAGAAAAGCAGAACACATCCACGTATCACCCCAAATCTACCTGATCCCACTGTGTCTCTCTTGTGGTGTTCCTTCACCACCACAGCCCAGCACAGCTAAATCACAGCCATGAAACCAGTTCACTAAGACTCCTTATTCCTTTGGCACAAAGACCATGTATGAAGAATGTTCTAGAAGAGAGTCCCCTTTAAAGAACAGAGGGCCAACCCAATTTCAGAGTATCTGGCTCTGGGTGCATGCAACCAGAGCATCAACCACAGCTAATAGAACCAAAGACTGTTTATACATGCCACCACTACCAGGCAAAGTGAGTTACTTTCCTGGAGGCTACCTATTGGTCCCCTAGCAAGGTGCCAGAGTCCCTAATCTTAAGTTATAGTCTTGTATTCTAGGGGCCAAGTCAATTTCACAGACCTAAAAATAAGTGAAGGAAGGATTGATGGAAGGATGGATGGGAGGAAAAATATGAAAAATGGAATGATGGAAGGAAAGAAAGGAAGAGAGAAGGCTAGGGTTGTAGCTCAGTGGTAGAGCACTTGCCTAGCATGTGTGAGGCACTGGGTTCGATTCTCAGCACCACATATAAATAAACAAAGGTGTATTATCAACTTAAAAATTACATATGTATACACACATATATAAAAGAAAGGGAGAGAGAGAATAGAATAGAATAGAATAGAATAGAATAGAATAGAATAGAATAGAATAGAATAGAATAGAATAGAATAGAATATTGGGCTTACATCATGACCTCTACTCCCCTGCCCCCAAGCAGACACAGAGGGCTGTAGCCACCTGAACCTTAGTATTTCTAAACACTTCAGGGCTGGGCTGCATCCTGCTTGTTGGTCTTTCTCTTAGTGCCAGCAGAACCCCAGGGAATGGTTGATTTGTCACTCTTGCTTTGCTGCACAGAAACATGGAACACTGCAAAGTATGCCCAACAAAATCCAAGGAATATGAGCCAAGCATCCTTCGTTCATCACAAATCATTGTGCAGAAATGTCTTGCCTGATTCCTGCTGGCCTCCTGAGTGGATCAGTCTTTCAATGGAGATCATGGACCTCTTGGTTAGCAATAAGGGACATTCATCTCATTCAACAAGGAAATGTCACCTGCTGACCTGAGGCACTCACAGAAGTCTGCAAAGAGCTGAGGACAAGGTTGACACTGAAAAAGTCCCAGAACATGGAGTTTGGGTGGGGTCCCTGGTATAAAAAGGAGAGGGCAAGGGGCACTGGAGAAGGGCTATGGCTGACCAATCAGATGGGTGGGCAAGGCTAATAGATCTGCTAAATCAAGTCCCAAAGAATGTATCTCATATCCCAAATGGAACCTGGTTTGGCAGGGAGGAAATGCATTGTGTATAGTTCCCTCTTTGAACTCAAGCCCAGGCCATAGCAGCTCCACAGAGCTGGTCACGTAATTTGTGGGACTCATGAAAAATGAAAATATGGAAAGGGGAGCTATAGGGGAAAGGGCAACAACTTCTTCATCACTGTTCCTACCAGTCCACAGAATACTTTCAGAAATCCCTAAACATGTCTAGCCTTTTTGGCACACCAGGTTCGGAGCTGTCTTTCAGCCCAGCACACAGGATCACTACTGATACACATTTTTCTACCAAAAATTCCACCCACATATATCTCTTCTACATAGATAAAACTTAAGGATGACAAAAGCTGTGAGTAATTCCAGGCACCTGGCTCTGTACAGGCAAAAACACAGCTGCTCTATCCCAGAAAAGGAATCTCCTATACCATGTGTTCAAGGTCAAACATGTTCTCCACTGTTTCTGCTATGCTATGGACAACTAGCAAAAGAAATTGTTGTCTGGTCTTTGTCCTAGGTGCCCTCCCATGGCAGGGCAGGGGACTCCCTGTGAAGGGGAATCTAATGGCAACAGGGCAACAGCTTTGTCTGCTATTCCCACTGTTCCCTCAACTAATACCAAACCTCCCTGTCTGTGTCATTCAGCCCATTTTCCCTCTGAGCTTCCTCCCAGCCAACCAGCAAGGGGAGGAGATCTCTTGATCAAAACCCTTCTCAGTGCACAATTGCTTCCACTGGAAACAGATAAAGCTTCTGGGAAAATGGAAAAGCTGATGTATGTCCAGTTCTCAGCCTCTGTAGAGGCCCAAAGAAGTCTCAGCCCCTCGGAAAGAAGAGATCTGCAGAGAGCACAAAGCAGGAGAGGCTTGTGAACTATGTTCTATACCTTACAAGGCAGCAATATTTCTTCCACCACTTCCTGCTTTCTCTACACCCCAGCTCCCCCTGTCTCCCCTTGGGCTTCTTTCTTACTCATCAACCAAGAGGAAATGACTTTTTACTTATCCCCTAATAATCAGTGCACAACTTCTTCTATTACAAATAGATGGGGCTCTGGGTAAATTGAAATGTTGATGGTACTTCCAGTCTGGGCCTCTGCAAAGGCACAAATTTAGCTTCCCTACCTATGCAAGAGAGAAGGTAAAGTTGGAATAGCTTGACATTCTAGACTTAGGGCAGAGAGAAGAATACAGCGTAAAAGAATGTGGAAAGAGTATATTGGTCCTTTTGTAAAGAGGATGAATCGATTTAGGAAAAGTTTGAATCTTTGTTTTCCAGGTTCTGCTTTATATTTTTCAAAGTCATGACCACAAATCCTTTTCAAGTCTTCATCACTGCATGCCATTGAGTCATGGCCAAAGATTCAAGAATTATTCCTGGCTTAATCATTTTAGAAACCAAGATTTTGTCCCCTTGCCCATAGAAGATATGGAAGAAAGAGTAAGACATTACCTAAATTGAATACCCTACTCCCTGCAAAGGCGAGCCAAAGAATGGGATGAACTGATACCTCCAAGTACCCAGGGCTGTGACAAGTGGAAGCCAGACTCTAGAGAACTTTAGAATTGGTATAGTGGCAAATTTTTGTTCCAGCTTCACCAACTTATCCCCCTTTAGTATCCATGGTTATTGTGATCATATATTATTTTCAAGATTTTCCAAGAGATCATTTTTGAGGTTATGTAAGTAATTTTGCATACTGATGTGCAATGAAATATGTTGTGTGTGTGAGAGATCACAGTTCATTTCATTGTCCTTGTACAGATCCTTGTTAAACACTCTACAAGATAAGGGAAACTGGACTGGGGTGTGGGAGGGTGTGGTTTGGCAGCCTTTTCCTCGCCCTGCCTCTGTTAGCCAACGTCAGGTTCCTGTGGGAAGCTCCATCATTCCCCAGCCTCCTGTCACTCTGGACCCCCACTTACTGACATCCAAGCCCACACTGCCCTCCTGATTAGTACAGTATGTGCTCCTGGAACACAGAGCTGCCTCCTGGGCCTTACACCTCCTGAATACTGAAGTCCAAACAGGAAGAAGGGTGGAAAACCTGGGGTTTCTAACAGCACTGCACAGGGAAGCCATCTCCTGGTGAGGCTGGCTTTGGAGTGATAAAGGCTTGGTCCTCGCTCTCCCTGACTGCCCCCTGCTGGGGCCGAGGCCCCATCGTCCCCACTGGGGATAGACAGGGGTTTGTCTCCTTGCTTTACGTGTGCCAGGCAATGCAGAGAGCCATTCACCACATCATTTTGCTGGAAGGAAAGCTTATGGGGTGAAAACCAACGCATCCTGAAAGCAATAATAGGAAAAAAAATGTGAACTCAAGCTTAATTACAAATTCACAGTGTCACAGTCATTTGTTTTGCTTGTCAGGAATCCATGGTTCACTTATTATTTTTGTGCATCTCCATAGTTTTAAACTACCCTTATTAGTTACAACTCAACTTTCAACTCATCTAGATGTTTATTTTTCTTTGGATGATATTTAGTTTGTGTTTTATAGTACATGATGTTTTATTATTCAGGTCCTCTGCACTCCTGCTAGAAAAGTGTTTTAGACACCTAAGTAACACTCAGGAGGCACCATGGACATGATCCCTAGAACTTCCAAGAGAGGACTGTTCTGGAGGCAAACAAAGCCCAGGAAAGTCATTTTTCTCTTGTACCAGACTGTAAGGGCTTTACATGACCTGTGAGAGAGTCAGTGCTGATTCTGTCATATCTCAGACTATGGAATCCTTCGGTACCCATTCATAGGACCATAGGTTTCCCACCTATGCATTCAGTCCCACACTCTAGTCCATATGACCAGGCTTGGCTTTGAGGAAAAGGGACATACAAAGAGCTCTAGGCTGGCATTCTGGGTTCAGCTTAAACTACCTTTCTTTCTTTTGTGACACTGTCTTTGCATTTAATTTAGATGATAGTTCCTACCTTTTTTTTTAACCTTTTCTAAACTTGGACCCAAGTCCTTCTCTTGATAATTTACAAAATATACTCATCTCCCTCTCAAGATGGGGAGTTGGTGGAGAGTACAGATAGGTAAATCATAGGGAGGAGTGTTACTGTGAAGTTCTGGAAGAATCCCTTGAAGCAAGTAAGGGTTGATCTTCATGCTTCCCATGCTATATATTCTATGCTGTCTGATTTACATTCTTCCATTTCCTCCTGGAGTCAGTTTAGAAGTTCCAGTTGCTTAGCTGTACTGTCTAACCTCTTCTCAAATATGAGACTGACTCATAGCAACAAAGCCAGATTCAGCTAGTCAGAACTGCCTACTAGGTCCTGGAAGGTCCCATGACAGTGCCAAAGGAATCTTAGTTAAAGATCATTCAGATCACTAATCAAAAAATTCAGGATCGTGGAGACTAAAACAGCCACACCTGTTCCTATACTGTGCATGAGGTGCCTTCACAGAAAAGGGGTGCTCCCAAACTGACTCATTAGTAGTTTTTATTCTATGTATCTGATTTTTTCCTGCTTCTAATATGTCTTTATGGTTCCTTCTTTTCTGTCTGGCCTTATAGATGAATAAAAATAAAAGGAAAATGGAGCTTGGTATTAGAAAGTTCTGGACTTGAATTCTGACTCTTCCTTATAGATGTGTCTGACCTAAAGCAAATTCCTTTACCTTCTGAACATCAGATTCTTTGCCTCTAAACTGCAAAAATAATGTCATTTACCTGTCACATATGTCTCCAAATTAAATTAAAGAATATGTATCACCCAGTGTATAGTAGGTACTCAGTGTCTGGTGGCTGTTATTCCAACTCAGATCAAGCCATTGAGGTGGCACCTATTCATTCTACATGTAAGACTTGTGTGATCTAAGGAGAGGACAAAGAAAAATTAATTTGATGCTCTTAACATTTAAACCTGGCTACTATTTTATTTTAGCAAGAACATTTCCCTTCACAACCAAGTGGATTATCTCCCCCAGTAGACAGCTCTGGCAAACAGGCCCTTTTTTCCCCTCTATTCCACATTTTTATTGGATTTGTTTTTACATATTTGAAACAGGTTTTTTAATTAGCTGGGCCCTACGAACCTCTTTCCGAAGCCCTTCCTCATCTAGATTCTCACTTAATTCCAAAAAACACTGGTTATACTGGGCCAGACTGGAAAATAACAAGGACAGGAGAAGCAAAACAGGATCAGGTCTTAAAACTAAGTAAGATTTGGATGAAGTGTGGTCAAAGAGAAGATGAGGGGGGTTGGGGTTGTGGCTCAGTGGTAGAGTGCTTGCCTAGCATGTGTGAGGCACTGGGTTCAATCCCCAGCACCAAATAAAAACAAACAAATAAATAAAATAAAGTTATGAAAATAAGATGAGGTATGGGCAGGTTAAAGTGATCCTCAGAAATCATTCGAGGGACATGGTCAGTCTGTAATGGGTACCCCTTATGCATGGTTCAGTATATTTTTTGTCTGTGTGTATGTGCAGTCTACTGAGTTATTGTGCATGCCAGGCAAGTGCTCTACCACTGAGCTACGCCTGCTGGCCCTAAGAGACATAGTGTATCCTGTATGTTTTCATAGTAGCCAAGTTGACCCAGACATCACTTTAATTCACTGCAGTACACAGCCCAGCACAAGTGTAACTATGGCAGTTGTAACCTTAAATTGTCAACAAAAGTATATGAGAATGCTCACTGGATATCCCATCTGAGAATGAGAGGGTCCAAATCACTTACTCTCCTGCTAAAATATTTGAAATAAGTTCTTCTTGCCCGTTGAATGAGATGCAATCTCAGCCCACAACATTCCTATGTTTTCCAAGTAACCTAAATCTACTTTACCAGGATTTTTTCACCTTGTTTCCTATTCACACCCATACTTCAGCAAAACTGAACCCTCATTCCCTAAACAAACCCCATAGATTTCCACCTTTGTGTCTTTTCTATTTATTTTTATTTTCAATATCTTCTCTGGTCCCTACTGAAACCCTTTCACAGTTCCTCTGAAAAAATGGACCCTGCCATGAATCCTTTCCTGAACCCTCAACCCTCCTATTACTGACTGCTATCTTCCTTTGAAGCACAAAAGAATTTAATTTCAGTCTTGCTTATGGCATGGATTCTAGCTCGATCCTCGATTGTGGTCCTTGTCCAGGTTCAGATATACTAAGGGAATGGTGGAACTGAGGGCCTCCCAAGAGAAAAAGCCTCCTAAAGGGAGGTGACAAGACACAAAGCCCAAGTCTACAGTAGGAAGCAGCCATTTGTAGCACACTATGCCGACTGTTACCTGAATCTGGCCCCAGTCCAACCTCCCTGGATGTATGCCTGTGTTCTATCAGGGTACCTATTCACATCCGTGAAGAAATCTTATGGCAGCAAAGTGAATGAGATCTCGCCCTTCTCTTCCCAAAATGAATCATTGAATTCAACAGTATAAATGAAGTCTAAAGATCCAGGGTGTTTCCAATGAGACCGAATTCTAGAAAAGGAGCAAGTGTGCTGCTCTAAGAAAATATTTTCCTCAGAGGTAAAAGTAGTTCAGTTCACTGGAAGGAAGTACATGCTGTCATTTTAGACTCCTGGTGGATGTTCCTCCAAGACCAGAGCTGTATCTAAGCCACTGAAGAGTCAGAGTACTTCTGGATCTGAGTAGTTTTTCTTTAGGATATCTCTGGCCTAAATCTGACAGAATACTGGATGACATATTGAGAAACCATCTTGAAGATGGATCAATTCAGCATTGTATGCCAGAACCAAGCTGGTGGCTTGGTTGTGGTGGTAGCTAAGAGCACATACTCTAGAACTTGATAACTTGATTTGCTCTGTACTTTAGCTTCCTCATATATAAATGGGAATAATAGAGGCAGTTAACTGATAACAGTAAGTGGCACCTTCTAGATGTCAGCAATTGTGAAGTCCATTTCAAGAAGAGAGACTAAATTGCCAATCACTCAGTAGACTGCATTAAACAAATTAGAGGATGAATTATGGTTATGTGGGTATGTGGAAGCAACCCTAGAGATTCTTGGTTCTGTTTAAAGAGGATCATCATTACAATTCTTTCTAGGAAAAAATAGGGAAAACAGCTGTTTTAATCAGCTTTTTCACTGCTGCTACTAAAAGATGTGATCAGAACAATTGTGGAGGAGGAAAAGTTTATTTGGGGATTCATGGTTTCAGAGGTCTCAGTCCATAGATAGTGGGCTCCATTCCTCTGGGCTCCAGGTGAGGCTGAACATGATGGCAGAAGAGTGTGGCAGAGGGAAGCAGCTCACATGATGATCAGGAAGCAGAGAGAGACTTCACTCTCCAGATACAAATATATACCCATAGCCACACCCCCACGTCCCACCTCCTCTAACCACACCCCACCTGCCTCCAGTAACCACTCAGTTAATGCCATCTAGGATTAATTCACTGATTAGGTTAACACTCTCATAGCCCAATCATTTCTCTTCAAACCTTCTTGCATTGTCTCACACGTGAGCTTTTGGGGAACACCTCACATCCAAACCATAACAGGGCCCTCAATGCTGTTGTAATTTGGATATTTATAGATAAGAAAATTAATTTTAATTTGCAGCCTTATCATACTTTGTCATGCTGGAAGTTCCCAGAAGGCCAGTGGAGAGGAACTTCTATGCTTGGTGGAATAGTGGGAAAAAAGCTATTAGACCTGGCAGAGTGACATGGAGACTATAGGTCAGAGTATAGGGCTCCCAATGGAACAGCAACAGTGCAGGAAGAAATATCTTTGATTATCATCACAGGGGAACCCCTATAACAAACCCCTAAACATTCAATAATTGCCACTAACTCTAATAAAACCTTAGCCCAAAACTACAGATAAGAAGGCAATAGGCTAAACTTCCTGTGTGAACAAGTATGTGCTGGTGTGAACAAGTATGTGCTGGAGCCAGAGAAATTCAGATTTTGTGGGTCTTTTTTTGTTTGTTTGTTTGTTTCCTTACCTTATCTCCTTCATTAAGATCTTTGAGGGCAGGTGCTAAGTCTTCTTATCTCTCTTTTTCTCAAGAGCACAAATTCGGTTCCTGACAGACAGAATGCTGTGAAGACTGTCTTACTCACCTCTATCCTCCAATGGCACCTGGCCCCCAGCTTACATTTTCCCCACATTTTTCGGCTTCATTGAGGTATAATTTACATATCATGAATGCACCTACTTTAAGTGTAGAGGTTGAGTTTAATAAATGTGTAGAATTATGTACCCATCGCCAAACTATGTAGTTTTAGAATAACTTCATCATTCTTAAATTTTCCCTATCCACCTTAGCAGTCATCCCTGCCCCAAACTTCAGACCCAGGTAACCACTGGTGTTCTATCCATCACTTATGGTTTTGTCTTTTCTAGAACTATTATATTAAGCAATCATATAGTAGTCCTGGTGTCTTTCATTGCATATGTTTAGGATTCATCCATCTGGCAATACATAGCAAGTTTGTCATTTTTATGGCTGTGTACTATTCCAATGTCTTAGTAAATACTTTGTAAGTACTTTGTATACTTGCTTTCTAACTGATGGATGTTTGGGTTATTTACAATTTGTTTTTATGAAAAATGCTTCCATATCCATCTGCATACTAGTCTTTGTGTCAACATATGCTTTCATTTATTTTGGGTAGGTGTCTAGGAGTAGAATTGTGGAATCATATGTTAAATGTCTTTTCTTCATTGGTTTGAAGCCTATTAATGGGATTTAACAAGTATGAGGCTGAAAGTAAACCATGTGGGAATGGGAAACATGATTGAGTGTGTGGGAAAAAACTTCTGGAAAAGAAAGAAGATTAATGAGAAGGGAGACAGAAATGCATTAAGAGATGAATTCATCTACTTTGTAATTTTTACTTCAGTATTCAAAAAGTCTAAACATTTTATCTAATTCAAAATTGTCACAGACTGTTATAATCATAGACTTTCACATTGATCACAGTATGTAAGATTAGGCATGTGTAGGTGGACAAAGGTAGAGACAAAGGCATCTATCAAATCTGGGAATGGCCTTCACAAATGTTCACTTTTAGAAAACCTTTAGGTTTAATCATGGTAAGAATTTGCCTTCAAGAAAAAAACCCACTTAAAGGATTCAATTGGAATTTCCATTTTTAGTAAGCCCACCATTTGCAATTTGTATTTATTTTACTTGGTCCTTATAGAGACCATACTGAATAGTAATCTCAGGATATGAAACTGTACCAATAAAGCAAGAAATTTGGAGGCAAGACATTATGAGGGAGAACAGAACTCTGTGACAATAGAAATCACTATTACATGATCCAAATACACCCACAAGTCAAATTATATTCTCCTAAAATTTTAAGAAAACTTATCCTGTTTCCCAGCACAAGAGTATAAAAGAAGGAACCTCTGCAATCAGAGTCTTAGCGACTGAGACTTCTAGTTAATTTTTAAGTTCTCAAATATACAAAGAGTATTTGTGCTTGTGTCAGAAGCAAAAAGTTTATTCTGTTCATCTTTACTCATTAGAAGGATCACTCCAAGGCTCTCTGATCCATTTGAGCAGAACTAACCAAAAGTTCAGCAAATCTGTTTTACCAGGGATGGAGATCCATAGAGGAGGGCCACATCCTAGATATTTGGCACATTAATCATATCACACAATGTGTTTTTCTTTAATGAAGATCCATAGAAATATTTCTTCAACCTTAATATTAGGAGAAACTATAATTATCTTGAACAAATTGGATTACTTTGATCCTAAATAAGTGGTTCTGAGAGTGTGGTTCCTGACCAGCAGCAGCAACATCACCTGAGAACTTACGGGAAATATATGTGTTTAGGTCCCATCCCAGATCTACCAAATTAGAAACTCTGGATGCAGGACACAGCAATCCCTGTTTTGATTAGCCTTCCTGGTAATTCTGATGGAAGCCAAAATTTGACAACCACTGTCCTTTTTAACTGGTGGCTGAGAAACTTAGAGCCAGATTTGCAGCCTCTCACTAGTTCATATTTTAGCTGTTCTCTCCACCATCTTGGAGGCAGAAAAGGCTATTCTGCATCCTTATATTCCTAACTCCTTGGAAATTCAAAAAAGATTTTGACAACACTAACTGACTGAACTAGGCAGAACCAGGAAATGCAACTTCAGGAAACTAGTAATTTATTTGTTCAAAGTGCAATATGTCTTTGAGTTAAAAGCTACATTAGGATTGTGTTTCAATTGTTTAATCTGCAAACAAGTCACTGGTTTTGAAAAGCCTGAATGATGTTGACCAATTATGTTCTAAAAACAACAACAACAACAAAAAGATTTCATCATTTTATATAACCTAAGTACCCTTCAATTTCAATTTCGAATGATTAACTGGGTGTGGTTAAGTTTTGTGGGTGAGTTATCTATCATGAATGACTGATTAGCTTGGAAATTTCTGGTTCTTAGGTTAATAGAACATGCAGAAAATCTAAGTCTACAATACCAAATGAGAAAATATGGCTCATTGTGAGGAACCGAGTGTTTTTCAGCTCCTGTCACTGATTTTTAACCTTTCCGAAGCCAGAGAGAATTTGTTGCTCTCAGTTTTACTACAGAGTGCACTTGAGATCTTGAATGAGACTCTTTCCCCTCTGGACCTCATTTCTGTCTCTGCAAAATGAGAGCATTTGATTTCCTCATCTCTAATAATAGAAGAGTCTGGAAATCCAGGGATCAAAGACACACCCCCACATACTGCTCCAGCACCACTTCAATACTGCTGCTCTCCCCTGACTTCTGCCTGATCAGAAGGAAGAAGGGGAAGGCAAAGGACCTTGATGGCTGCAACCATTTAAAAGCACGACTTAAGAGATCTTGGGAATTCAAATAATTTCAGAAATGATATACCAGCGTTTGTTACAGTGCCGTGTGGAGATCAGCTGTGGTGTGAATTGGGAGACACTGTTTGTTCTTTGCTAAATGATACTCCTGGAGGGAGTTCATCATTGGTTTGGTGAGAACAAGATGTGAACTCTACAGATCCTTTCTTGGGGGTCATGGTAGGTAGAGATGATCTTAAAGACACAGTTCAGTGCACAAATTACTTAAGTTTATATACTGAAAAGTATGGGGATTTGGGTTTATGCAAACACTCCCTTACCCTATTCCCATCAAAAGCACATATTTAGCTGAGTAATTCGAACAGTGAAGATAATTCCATAAAGGAAGGAGGATAAGTGTGGTTTGGTGGGCTCAAATTAACTAGGTAATTCATATAATTCATTCACTTTGCTTTGTACAATTTATTGAACATAATTCATCAGTATAAGGATCAGCCTGTTTGCTTCCTCTGTTCATCAACTAGCTGAAAACTTCACTGTTTTTCATTTCACTTTCCAGACTAATTTCTAATATAGTTATATTTATAGATATCTTACTATGCAAAGTTTCTTCTAACTAAGAGAATACCCATTGAATCTGATAGTTTCAGAGAATATTTTGGGGCAGATTTTATTATTAGCTGCCTTCAAACTGCTTGCATTTAATTCCCAAGCAACCCCTCCACCACCATTTTCTGTAAAAGGGGGCTTTTCTTGCCCGGACTAAATTTTCTACTTCCTTCAGTTGATATAAACATCATATACCTGCCCCTCACCTCTAAAGTAATCTATAGCATTTCCTCATTGGAAAATAATGATTTTCATTCTTATGAATCCTTTTGTATCAGGACCTCAAGTGGTGGTGTTCTATATTATTTCGTTTGGGAATACGTCAAGGTAATTTTAACCATTTTAAGAGAGAGACTCCCTAAACAGCTCTTTTTTGAAATGTGGTATTAAAACTGAGAGTCAAATGGTAAAATTGTTTTTATTAGGGCATTTAGCGACAAAACAACTAGTAGTTTGTCTTGATTTTTCGTCTAGTAAAGGTTGCCTCGAAATGGTGCAGCACAGCCAGGAAACACACAAAGTTGGGAATTACCATGTGTCAGAGCTAGGTTTTAAGCTCAGGTTACCTGAATTATTGCTTCTTGGAGGTGACATGAGCCCTGGAAATGTATGAAGGACTTTTTGCCTCAGGGCCTCTCTGACATTAAATCTTGAGGAGTGGGTTCAAGTTTATGCTTTGGGGGACACCTACACTTATTTGTCATGTAAAACAGAATTCATTAGATTACCATGTGATTGCAGAGGGGTAAGCGATGCTTTTTTTAGAAAAAAATTGCCAAGATCAATATGGACCTCCTGGATAGACACAAAGACAGGGTGATTCTAATAAACAATAAGATGATTTAATGAAGCTAATTAATCAAAGGATTACCCAACAGGAAAGAATAAGCAACTGCAGAGCATTTCCTCAGCCCCCTCCCTCCCCTTATGTCACAGGAACACCAATAAGACTCCTCCATCCTCCACCTCCCACTCTCTAGTGCCAGATTGGTAAGCGCTTAGCCAAGCATGCTGGGAGACACAGAACAACTGAAGGGAAGGAGTATCCGGATGTCTTAGATTTTCTTTCCATTCTGTTCTGTTCTGTTCTCCTAATACCACCTCATTGCTAGACGTAGGTAGGCATCGGGTATGACAATCAACTACATTTGAACTGAGCAGATGAAATATTGAAGACACAGCCAGTCTCCAGGAGAAATGTCTCAAAGGCAGCCTCAGTCACCTAATCAGACTTTAATTTCAATCACAAATGACACAGAATCATCAAGCTCTGTCGTTTCCAACGATACCACAAATAAAGGACGGACCGGAGACAACTCTCCAGGAATAGAAGCACTGTGTGCCATCTATATCACTTATGCTGTGATCATTTCAGTGGGCATCCTTGGAAATGCTATTCTCATCAAAGTCTTTTTCAAGACCAAATCCATGCAAACAGTTCCAAATATTTTCATCACCAGTCTGGCTTTTGGAGATCTTTTACTTCTGCTGACTTGTGTGCCAGTGGATGCAACCCACTACCTTGCAGAGGGATGGCTGTTCGGAAGAATTGGTTGTAAGGTGCTCTCTTTCATCCGGCTCACTTCTGTTGGTGTGTCGGTGTTCACATTAACAATTCTCAGCGCTGACAGGTGAGTTTCTTGTCTCTGTTTTATTTGCAAGGATGTGGATTTAGGCAAAAAGAAAGGAAAGCCTGTGCTTAGCATTTACTAGCTATTATTCTGCTTTTCTCACTCTCTGTAACCTGTATGTAAGATTGGAAAATCCGGTGGCATTTTAAATGAAAGTTGGTGTAAAAATGTTAACATACCAGCATTAGCATCTGATGAGAGGATGAAAATGTATGCTTCGAGGGAATTTATTTTTTTTGAAGTATAATTGTTTGCTTGAAAGAATACTGAATAGTGTTTTTATTTTCCTCCGGCTTATTAAGTAAGGCAAATTGTTACAGGTGTAAAAGAAAAAAATTCATGCTTTATACATTAGTGCAGCCTAGTGGTACAATATAGTCAACATGAAAACATCGGCATAGGTGTGAAATTGACCACATATGCATTACTGTACACCGGGAGGAAGGTAAAGAGATAACATGCATCTAATTTATTTGAAATTCAACAAACTAGCTAATGACAGAAAAACGGTGAGGTTTTCAGCTCCCTGATAACTCAGTGTAATGTCATCACTTAATTCTATTTGTTTTCTCCATAGGCATTCAGTGACATTATCATTTCCAGGGAAATAAATTAATCCTGATTGACTTTCAGAGCTTTATGGACAGAGTGTGTGAGAACCTCTTGCTGTCAGGGTGTTAGGACTCTCTTAGGATTTTTTTCAGTCTAAGTACTGTGTTTTTCTGTGTTCCTATTGTAGAATGATAATTGAGAAAGCATGAAAAAAATTGAGGCTCCAAATGTTAAAAGTGTTGTTTAAAAAGCCTGCAAGAAGCCTGTAAGTAATCAATGCCTGGCAGTACCAGAAGGAATAGCTTCTTTCGATTCTGGCATCTGAGAGGAGGAAAAGCTTTCCTCCGAGTCTTTTTTGGATTTTTGCTTTGACTGGTCTTACACTCTGTTTGAGGGCAGACTCGCAGAAAGGCGACATATTTTAAAGTGGATTTGTCCCAATGAAGAGACATCTTCTGCACCTCCATAGGTCTTCCAATTTCACTCTTTACTTGTCCTAAATCTCCCCGTGGTCCATCAGTTTAGGCAACAAAGTAGCACTGACGAATGGAGAAGAAATTAACCCTCACCTCTTTACTGCTGTAAATCCCTGGAATTCTTTTCTAGAGAGATTGAAGGCTGCTTGCCCATGAAGAAAAGAGTTAATTCAGTTTAACATGAGTCACTTACAAAAAAGGAATTCTTTTAGAACACTTAAGGTAATATGTAGGTAGTGAATTACTTTCAATCACACATAAAATCATAGTGAAAAATATTTGTCCTAAATAGAGGGTCTAGACATAAAATTGTAAAATTGAAAATCTGAAATAGCTCATAGGAATGTATAAGGGAATAGCTGATTAGCATAACTATAAAATCCTGGGGTGTTTTATGTGTCTTTGAAACCATAACCAATTCTAGTCAGTTAAAGTTGATTTGTTTATATACGTATAGATAGGAGGTAGAACTGGATGACTGCTAAGGTCTTTTCTAACCCTAAGAGTCTGTAATATTGGTGTTTATGTTAACCCTTGCTTTTGCTTATGTGTTTCTAGATACAAAGCAGTTGTGAAGCCACTTGAGCGTCAGCCCTCCAATGCCATCCTGAAAACTTGTGCAAAAGCTGGCTGCATCTGGATAGTGTCTATGATATTTGCTCTACCAGAGGCTATATTTTCAAATGTATACACTTTTCGAGATCCCAACAAAAATATGACATTTGAATCATGTGCCTCTTACCCTGTCTCTGAGAGGCTCCTGCAAGAAATACATTCTCTGTTATGCTTCTTAGTTTTCTACATCATTCCACTCTCGATTATCTCTGTTTATTATTCTTTGATTGCTAGAACTCTTTATAAAAGCACCTTGAACATACCCACTGAGGAACAAAGCCATGCCCGCAAACAGGTATGTATTGGTTGGCAGTCATGCAAATAGTTTGAATTAAATGCAAAATTCCTCCTTTTGCAATTGTATACTTACCTGTACATAAATTCAATAGCAGTATATATTTTTGTTATGACCAGGGACTATGGTTTTAAACCTAGCCCTATCACATATTAGTTGAGCAATCTTGAGCAAGCTACTTAACATCTCTGAGCTTCAATTTCCTTGCCTATAAAACATACCCAAGGACTAGATGATATAGATGAAATGCTTAGCATACCTCCTTGTGCAGGGTATGAATTAAATAAATGACAGAATTATTATTATTATTAGAGAGGGTACAGCTGAAATGTGTGAGGAGACAAATTTATTTAACCCATGGAATAGTGAGAAACATCACATAAGGTGAGACTATAAAGCAAAGCATATTTTGTTTTAGACAATGTAACAGAATGATAGAAATGCACAGAATTGTAGAACTGGCAAGAACCCATAACATTATTCAATTCAAACCACTTACACACAGATGAGCAAACTTCAGTGGGGTGAGGTGGGGTGGAGGGGGCAGCTGGATGAAGAGCCAGTGGCAAGAGAACACAGTGACTCCAGAAGCTGAATTAAAACCATTTTGCCAGAGCCAGGTGTGCTCTCCTCATGTAAATTTGGACAGAAGAAAAGGGATGTTGTCAAAACATAGTTCCATAGGGTTTCTACCCTTGGGAGAGGGGGAGGTGATTCCATTTACCTTCTGGTCTATATGAGGAGAGTTGCACCTTTTTTGGGAGTTAGTCCAGTTAGTTACACAGTGGTGCTCAGAGGCTCAAGTTGCATTTTTAATGCTTCTGTGAACCAGTTAACTTTGCTCCGACTGTGACAACAGACTATATCTTCACTTAATCTGGTTCATCTCTCTTATTAATAGATGTGGATAAGATTATTATCACATATGAAAGGTGGCAGATTTGGTTTTAGTCCTTTGACTACATGGTTAGAATTACTGTAGACAAATAACCCCCCCCCCTTATTTTGGTACTGGGGATCAAATTGGGCTTTGTGAATACTAACCAAGCACTCCAGCATTGAGCTATACCACCAGCCCTTACAGTTTTGGATACCAACATGACAACTTTCATAAATCCTAGAAGACTATTCTAACCTCATCAGCCTCTGCTGATGTAGCAAAAGCAATTTTGTATAGTATCTTCCTTGGGTTTTAATTAAATGAAATTGCTGGGAATTCCACTACACTCCTTGAATTAACTGGAGTAGTCCTAGAGTATCTCAAAATCAGGGGACAGTGGGAGGTCTCTGAAATAGAGTTAATGAGCCCAAGATCATGGGTAACCATGCCAATTAACTTGCTGTATTCTGTAGCCACAGGCTGACTTCTGGCACATCCCAGCCAGTTAGCTCACAGCACATGTTCAGAGGGAGACCAGTTTGTTAATTGAAAATTTCTGTGTAAATCTATAGAGACTGGCTTTAAAAAATCTCTGCCAGCTAAATGATTTGTGTGTGTGTGTGTGTGTGTTATTTTTCTTCCCCCTATAGATTGAATCCCGGAAGAGAATTGCCAAAACGGTACTTGTGCTGGTGGCTCTGTTTGCTCTCTGCTGGTTGCCGAATCACCTACTGTATCTCTACCACTCATTCACTTACCAAACCTATGTAGATCCCTCTGCCATCCATTTTATTGTGACCATTTTCTCTCGGGTGCTGGCTTTTAGTAATTCTTGCGTAAATCCCTTTGCTCTCTACTGGCTGAGCAAAACCTTCCAGAAGCATTTTAAAGCTCAGCTATTCTGCTGCAAGGCAGAGCTGTCTGAGCCTTCTCCTGCTGCTACCCCTCTTAATAACCTGGCTGTGATGGGAAGGGTCCCGGTTATGGGCACTGGGAGCACACAGGTGTCTGAAATTAGTGTGACCCTGTTCAGTGGGTGCAGTATGAAGAAGGAAGAGGACAGAGTCTAGCTTTTCAATTCAAAGTGGTGTTTTTCCTCCCAATGTGTATATCCAACTGTAAGCTGTGCATAGGTGTATGGTGTCCAGATTCTTGTTGTTTGTGAACTGTGTTGAAATCTTAGGAGCGAAGGATTCTTATTAGTAAAAGACAAACCATGATTTTCTTCAAAGTACAAGCAGAAATGTCCTTGGGCTTTCTAAATAAAATGAAGCCTGTTAAGTATAGAAAGATGCTTTTGCATATGCTGGTGAATAGTAAGGGAAGCTGAACAGGAGGGAAGGCAAAAGAAAGACAATGAAACTTAAAAATCCACTGTTTCCATCCATCTCTGATGCTTCGCATTTCTCACCCACTCATGTGATTGTCATAAAACTGTGTCCGTGTTTATAATGTGCTGTAAACCTAGCAACTGCAGTTATACTTCGTGTATGAAAAGGGGATATAAAAGATAAAACGTCTCTTAAGCAGTTTTCTTTGGAAAAAAAAAAAAGAACACCTTCACAGAATGATTTCCCCTTTCCATTAATGGCTATCTCATTATAAATCTGTGCAACTGAAATGTAAATGTTTGGGGTGAGTACTGAGTAAGGGTCTGGGGAAGATGATTGCCTTACTGGGTCAACACTTAACTGACTTAATGTGGGTTCTACTTACAATTATCACAGATTAATAACTGGGCAAAGTTATTTTCCACAAATATTTTGAAGAACTAGCCATTTTCACAGGCAGAATAAATGGCATATTTCTGGTATCATTAAGGGACACTGTTGAAAAAGCTGCAATCCTGCCAGTGTGTGAAATTCTTCCTTTAAGGAAATTGATTTCTTTTGGGTAAGCAGTGCCCTCTTTCTAAAAACATGTAGAATTACCACACGGAAATCCCTAACACCTGGATGTGCGATCATCATCAGATCATCTTCCTGCTTGATTTTATTAAACTCAATGGGTGCCTAAGTCCTGTAAGAGTATGACCTAATTAATCTCTGTTCCTAGAAATCAGATGGAAGAATCTGATCTCCTATCCTCTGATCTTACTTGCTAACACAATAAGCTTGTTACTGTCATTTTAAAAACTGTTGTCAATAGATTTGTCAGATGTAGATTTGTGGTTTCAGAAAATGTATTCTTGGAAGCAAATTAAAACTTACATTTGTCACTATAGATAAATTTGTATTTTAAAAAACTTGATTTTTGAGTATGCTTTTGGTAGTTTTGAGCCTTCTTTCAATGGCTTGTGTAGTTGTAAACTTTTGCTAATGATGTGGCTCAAAAGGGAATATATATATCAACACTAGACCAAATTTCTGTAAAACTGGTTTACTTAAAGTGGGGGTGCTCATATTGTATTAATATTGTTTTAAAGTTAGCATTGTAATAAGTGGGGAGAAACAAATATGAAATAAAAGTTTTGAATGGCTTTGTGTAATTTATATCCAAAAAACAGCATTTCTGGCAGAATATAACTAAGAACCCATTTCAACTCCAAGATTTATGTTATTTTCAAGTCACGGAACTCCAAAATATTACCTTTATCCTCACTTTGAGTAAAAGTTACATCTTTACTCTCCTAAAAATAACATTTTAGGAATAACTTGATAAAAGTACCAGATTATAAAAGCCAAGAGAACCTTTTAGCAGTTCATAAAACCAGAGATCAAAGAACTTTCTTTTTTCATTCTTAGTAATCCCCAAGTGAGTTAGGGATCTGATATAAAGTAATTCCCTAAATGGTTTTATAGGGTGCCAACCTCCTCCCATCCACACAGCTGGAGAATTGGGTTTAAAATTCATTGCTTTGTTTTGATGTTTTTCAGAGGGGGTGGTCTCTCTTTTAACAGATTTTATCAGAGGTAACCTTATAAGTAGGCCACAATATCCACAGTTTCATTCACACTGCTTATTGTGGTACCAGAAATGTTTCCATGGAAGATTTTACTTCTTTGGAGAAAGTCCTAGATAGTGGAAAAGTGGGATATATACCCAACATATTTCATATACCTTTCAATTTTGCTCAGTCTTCCCTTACCCAAGATTTAGGACATGGGCTATATTAATACTGATAAAGCATGAAAACATAGTCACAAAGTTAGGTATAACCAAAATCATGTTCATCAGGGAAGTTTTTGTCATAGAAGTTGAAAGTGCTACATTTAACACTGGCATGCCTGCTGCAGATAGCAAATTTGGGTTTAAAGAATTTCTGTAATTTGAATTATCTTAGGTCAAGGATCCATCAATCTCTGTTGGAAGAAGTCCTTTTATTTCCACTAAGTCTTGAAATTATAGGATATGAGGACAAGAACATTCCTAAACAAAGTGGGCTTGAAGAGGTTATTTTTACAAACTAAAGTTTGGTATAGTTCCTAGACTTTCCAGAAACAGTTCCTTAGGCTACACAGGTGACTTCTCTGGCCAAGTAGTCTCTATTTTTGTAGATTCATGTATTTCTATTTACCAAGAAGGCTGTGTTCTATTAGGCCAGGACTACCACACAGATCATCCCTTACAGAGGTCAGAGAGAGGAGGAGGAAGCAGCTATTCAGCTATTTGGATTCCTCTTCCTAAAGCCAGCAGTCTCTATGTGGCCCATTTCCATTGTGCTCCTGGTGTTTCAGGAGCTGCTGCCTATCTTTATAGACTCTCTTTTTACTTGTTTTAGTTTTTCTGTGTCTTGCAAATTTAAAAAAATCTTGAAAAAGACAAGTTGCAAAGAGAGACACTTCTGGATAACATGTTACTAGAGTTATTCTGTGCATATATAAAGGGAAAAAGCACAAAGAGGAACCTGGCCTCACAGAGGACAGCACTGTTAAAATTCAATGGTCAGGTGTCACAGCCAAAGAGAATGACATCACAGGTACAAGTGTGCTTAGCTCTCAATTCCACTGCTCCACTATTATCATGTATCAGTAACTAACGCTGCTTCAGCTGCTCCTTTTACCTTCTCTATCTGGGTCTCCTTGCTTCTGTTCTAGTCTGACACCCATGTGTTCCATACTTAAACTTTCTGGGGGAGGCTCTTATTGACTCAATCAAACACAGTCTACAAGGCATTGCTATCTAACCTGCCAGGTCACCCTACAGATATCTGGGCAGCCTTTGGACCAGGGTGCCTGGGTGATATGGGACTTAGGCATAAGGGATATGTTTGGTCACCTGTTTGAAAAGGGCTTGTGGGTGCAGCAAACATTCACTGTCATGTGCAGTAGGGTAGGGAGCCTATAATCACCTATACTGTGAATTCAGGAATGAAATAGGAGCCCAATAACATACTGCTGGAAACAGTTGTATACAATTTTTGGATCCAGGAAAAAACATTAAGCAATGTTTAAAGGAGCCTAACAAAACCCATATACAATGCATGCAAATTCAGTTCACTAATAGTTCCTACCAGAATAAGAACTTCATGATAAAAAAATGTAACTGAAAACAAAAACAAACCCAAACTACTATTTTAAAAAACACTGTTATGATTGAAACCAGATTCACATTGCTGGTATGTGTGGAACCAGGGTTTTCTAGAATTCATACACAACCTCTATGTTTATAATCAAAGGTCACTGGAATAACAGAAATAATTTCTCCTGGAAAGCTTTTCCCCACTCTGAAGTCCGGGTTATTATACTGATGTTTACACATCGTGTATTATTTGTAATGAATTAATAGTTTTTAAAAGGAATTTTTAATACTAGGGCAACAAATATTGATAAATATAATACACATACAAAAAAATCTCTTTGTAGTCTTCAATAGTTTTTGAATGTAAAGGGATGCTGATACCCTAAAGTTTAAGAACTGCTGTTCTCCAGCATCCCGAACCTTTCCTAACATATCATTTGCCAATTATTCCAAGTCTTTTTATCCCTTGAACTGTGCCTGTCTTGTTCACTGTTGTCGCCAGAGCCTGGTACAGTGCTTGACACTTAGTAGTTCAATAAATATTCACCCAATTAAAAAATATGGACCCCTTCACTCTCATCAATGTGTACAATTTCTGAAAAAAATCTATTTGAAAAAGAAGCATGTTGTGTATTTATAAAAGGAAGACAAAGAAACAGTCGACCACTGAGGCTGGCGTTTACACTGGAATGTTTACAATTTCGCTTCAAGTTTGGACCTTGAGCACCTCTGAGTACTGGAGTAGAAGCGCAGGCAACCGCTGCCCGTCCGACCTTCCAATAGAATGGAAGTATAGCCTGAGGAAGGTACCAGATCAATATAAGAGAAAGCTAAGCCTGAGGAAAGACTGGCACTTCTACCCCATCGTTTGTTCAGTCACTCATTCATTCATTCACTCAGTCTGCGCTAAACACCAGACCCCGTATCAGGTGCTTATGCTACCACGTTGAATTACAGTGGATGCCTATCCTAGGGCAATCATTGAAAAATAAGTAAAACACGTTTTCTGCGCGGGGGAGGGGCTATCAGGCGAAGGAGGCGCGTCATTTTCTCTAAGCAAGAGAAAGTTCTCCTGCCCGCCCCACCCACTTTCCCAAGATGGCGGCTGCCGCGATACCGCCCGGCGCCCGCTGCATGGGAATATTCCCACGCCTTCCTTCGGGACACCGCTGGAGCCCAACCTGGCCAACCCGCGAGAGACTCCGCCCAGCCTCAGGTTCCCAAGGGGTTGCGGGTCCCAGCGGGCCACGTCCCGTTTCCGGGCGGGCTCGGTTGGGCGTTGACACGAGGCAGCAACGCGCCCCCTGGCGCCCCGCCCTCGGTCCGCGAGCCGCAAGCCTGCGTCGGCGCTTTTTGACGCTACTGTGGGCGTGTCGGCGCGATCCGCGACGTCTCGACGCGCCGGCAATGGCGACTGCGTCAGCCTGAGGGGCTTCGTTTTTAAATCATTTCCTGACATTGCCGCGGGAGCCGCGATCGCCTTAGACCCGGTTGGCGGCGACGGCGGCAGCGGCGCGCCCGGGCGCTCCTGCTGCGCCCCGGACCGAGCGGCGGCAACGCGGCCCGGTAAAGCGAGTCAGGTGGGCGGCGGCGCGGCCGAGCTCGGAGCAGCTGCGCGCGCGCGCGCGCGCGTGCGACGGGCGGGCGGAGTCGGGGGTGGTGCGGCGGCAGAGCTGCCCCGACTTCCCGGGGACTGCTGGGGCGCCGCGGGGAGGCGGGCCGGGGGGCGGCGGGGCGCGAGCCTAGCACAGCGGACCTCCCTTTTTCTGCTCCCCTCTAGCGTCATCTCGGCCTCCTCTCTAGTCTAAACCCTGCCCGCGGGCAAGGTAGGAAACATGAGCGGCAACAACTTGGATGCGAACGATGAGTTTGATGAGCAGTTGCGAATGCAAGAATTGTACGGAGACACCAAGGACGGTGACACCCAGAATGATCCCAGCGGAGAACCTGATTCTTTTGGGCAGCAGCCGGCTGACACCCCCTATGAGTGGGACCTGGACAAGAAGGCTTGGTTCCCCAAGGTAAAATAGTGGCACGGGCGCCACTGCGGAGCGGGCCGCCTGGTCAGCCTTGCTGGTTACTCCTATTACGTTTGCTTTGCTCAGGTCCATGATCCTAGCCCCCCATGTCTGGTCGTGACGCGTCTTTTTGTTGCGTCTGTTGCAGAACCGATGTGTAGAGAAACGTAAATCTTTAGGTGGTGTCTTAAATGCCTTCTGTATGCCTTATTAATTTTGTCTGTGAAGGTCACAGCTGGTTATTACATTGATGACTGATTTTTATTGCAAAGAGGAAAAACACTAGATTTAGGAACGGTTGATCTCAAGATAATCAAGGTGACATACCCTGGGAATTCAGATGTGTAGCTTATGTACTGTGTACAGTTTGTTGGTTTTTTTTTTTTTTTTTTTTTTTTTTAGAAAATAGCCATTTATATATCTTTATTGTTTGAACTTTCTTTGCCCCTTGCTTTATTTTCATACTAAATTTTGTCCCTGGGCACAAATCTTTGAACCGTATAACCAACCGGAAGACTGTGACTAGAGAGGCACAGAAGATAGATGGAAATGATCTGTGTACATTTGTTTGGAGTACTTAGGTAATCGTTAAGTGTTTTATTTCAGCTTGGAAATAAAATAACCAGTGTTAAGCTTGGTTCTCTAAACTTTGTGGTAAAAGTACCCTGATAATGTAAGACCCACATGAGCATCAGTATGAAAGGATACTAACAACACAGTAAGTGACTTGCAAGCCAATAATACAAAACACGTCTCCATTGTGTGATTGGATGGTTATTTTAAAACTTTATTTCAGTGTTTTTTCTATTTTGTATTGTGTATATTCCAATCTCTACAAATCGTTAAAATGGACTGTTTTACTTATGTACTGGTAATACCAGCTTGAGTACAGATTTGTTTTCTTTCTCCTTCTGAGTACTTATACCAATAGTCTGATAACGGATTAATCTATAACTCTCTTTTTATGTTGTTGAAGCACACTCTTCAAACTTTGTTTTAAATTTCCCCCATTCCTATGTGTACCTCATATTGATTGGTATAGTAACTGCATTTTTGTCATTGTGCAGTTGTACTTCCAAAAGCAAGGAAGACATATGATTTGGACTTGTCCTTAATTTGTGTTGACGTTAACTGATAGTGTAATTTAATTAGTGAAAGAGTTATGAGCATTTTATTTTACAATTGTTAGCCTCGTTCTTCATATACACCATCAGAGTTCTATGCCATATGCTCTCGTATACAGATATGTGAGTATTAATTGTACACGTATATTTGTGCATACAGACAGTAAAAAGGTGGTTTCTATAGTAGATTATTAGATGACATTTGTTTTTTTTTTTCCTGCTTTATTGTTGGCTGCTATTTCCTTTGTTTTAGGTATTTGTAGCTTTAGTCAAGTGTATGGTAGGGAAGTAGTAATTTACAAATGAAACAAAAAAAGGAGCTATTATTACTTTTAATGCTTTAGTATTTTTTACATTTACAGTTTAATTACTACAACTGTTATCTGCAGAAGCATTTCTATGTTAAGTTATATACCTGAGTGTGCCATAATATAATAATTTAAACATTTTATGGGTGGAGATAATTTTGAATTTTTGTATGTATGTTTTGACTTTCTTGTCTAGATCACCGAAGATTTCATTGCTACCTATCAGGCTAATTATGGCTTCTCTAACGATGGTGCATCTAGTTCTACTGCAAATGTTCAAGATGCCAATACTAGGACTGTAGAGGAACCACCACAAAGAAAAACCCCTGAACCTGCTGATCCTAAAAAGAAGGGAGAAAAAAGAAAGGCTGAATCAGGCAAGTGGTTGTAGCTTGCAAAACATGAGCATAAAATTTTAAAATGTGAGTGTGTAAACATAGATAGTTTTTGGAGAATTGTAATAGCTTCGAAGGAATGAGTTTTTTATTTAAGATGTCTTAGTCATAAAGAATCAAGTAAAATGGCCATCTTGTCTTTTAGCCAGGGCTCTAAAACTAATATGTCAAAAGATTCAAATACTTTGAAAGCTACATAGTGATTTGAATTTGTTAGTCTTCTAAAGGTAAAAGAAAGGTCCTAGAAATTTCAACAAACTGTCACATTGTCAAAACTTCATAATGTGACTCTTACGTGACTTGCAAATATTTTATTTATTTCCTTTTGATTTTTAGGATGGTTTCATGTTGAAGAAGACAGAAATACAAACGTATATGTGTCTGGTATGTATACCTTTTTAAACAAATTTGAGATTGAAAATACTTAAGGTTGAGATTTTTTCACAGTGATTTTTAGTTTTGAGTTGCTTCAAAGTCCATTTTTTAAGTGATTGTGGATATATATATATGCGCACACATATACATGCATGTATACACAAACACACACACACACACACACACACACACACATTTTACAGGGTACAGAACCCAGGGGTGCTCTGTCCCTGAGCTATATCCTCAGACCTTTTTTTTTTTTTTTTTTTTTAATTTTGAGAGGGTCTTGCTAAGTTGCTGAGTCTGCCCTCAAACTTGAGAACCTCCTTGGCCTTCCAAGTCACTGGGATTACAGATGTGTGCCACCATGCCCAGCTCATTGTAGAATTATTTGCTCACTTGTTTACGCTGAGGAATTTGTTTATTATACAACTAAGAAAAATTAAGTGTTTGCAACTTTATATACCATTTACTTTGCCTGTTTTAGCTAATTCATGGCAGTTTGCCCTGTTCAGATTCAGTAATGCCTGAGCAAAGATTAATTTTAATGTATATTTCAATACATAAGTATGTGACTATTCCTTAGTTTTATAGCTGTAAGGTTTTTGTATTCATTTGGAAAATCAGTTTTGCATTCACCTAAGTTGTAGATTTCTAATTAATAGAATGCTAAGTAACTTTCACGTTTATAAGTATTTTGAAAAATTTTCCTGATTTTACAGGTTTGCCTCCTGACATTACAGTGGATGAATTTATACAGCTTATGTCCAAGTTTGGTATTATTATGAGGGATCCTCAGACGGAAGAATTTAAGGTCAAGCTTTACAAAGATAATCAAGGAAATCTTAAAGGAGATGGACTTTGCTGTTACTTGAAGGTTAGTTATGTGGTCAAATAAGTTCTCATATTTCCATTTTTTTCAAATGGCAGTCTTACTGTCTTGCTCGGACTGATCTTGAACTCATGGGCTCAAGTGATCCTCTTGATTCATGCTCCTGCGTAGCTAGGACTAAAGGCATGCACCATAGCATCTGGCCTGTATATCTACATTTCTATCTCAGGAACCAGGGCTATAATCTTTTATAGATGATAACTTAAACCAAGAACTATTCAAAACAGGATATAAAGAAAACAAATTTCAGATGGTACCTGTGCGTATATCACTTTGGTAAGGTTTTCACTTGTTTGAAAGTATGTAAGTATATGACTGAGGTACTTCTTTTGTCTTAAAATTCTCACTGTAAAGATCTCTTCATGAATGTAATTGAGAAAACAGTTTAAAAATCTGAGAAGAAAAATAAAAACTAGAGACATTATTTTTTGGCCCGCTGCAATGAATTTGACCAGGGTTTAGCAAATTCCAGCCTGCCACCTGTTTTTGTAAATAAAGCTTTATTGGAACACAGCCACACATTGATCTAAGCATTTGTCTGTGGCTGCTTTTGTGTTTTATCAGAGTTGAGCATAGACCTCAGGGCCCACAAAGCCTAAACTACTTACTAACTGGCTCTTTATAAAGGATTTTTCTGACCCTTGAATTAGATCATAAATGAGATGATAGCTTATACTTCTTTAAAATTTTCAAAAAATATTTTTTTAGTTGTAGGTGGACGTAATATATTTATTCATTTTTATGTGGGGTTGAGGATTGAACCCAGTGCCTCACACATGCCAGGCAAGCACTTCTACCACTGAGCCACAACCCCAGTTCTTAAAATATTTTTGAATGGGAGAGAAGAGAGTGATATTAACAGAAAATTGCAGAAGTTTGTGTAGTCTTGGTACCATAAATTGCACAGAGGTAGCTCAGTGCCAAAGGCAGGAACACTTGCCACCTTAGAAATGAGTATTAATGTGTTATTGCTGGGTACAAAATAAATGGGCATGATAATGACATGTATGTTTGTCATAGAACCTGACAATAATTAAAAAGTAAAATAAAAATGATGAAATGGCAGTGCAAACACTACAGGTGTGTTGTGAATCTGCTGTGTTTCAGAAGCAGGAAGGATTAAGCTGACAGCTTTTTGGTAGGTAGGTTTTTAACCTGGTTCTTAAACATGATGGGTGTGAAACATGAGCATGACCATTTGAGGAAAGTACTTTTGTAACTTTCAAATGTAAGGAGATTTGAGAGTTTTACAAGCTCTTGAAGGGATTATTAAATATCTGTGAATTGATTCTTAAGGGGATTTGAGTGGATTTTCTTTAAATATTAAAGAAAAAAAATGGACTTTTATGAAACTTCCTATGTATAATTTAGGGCACGTGAAAGCACAAGATTATCAAAACAGTAAGTTGAGTTCCAGAAAACTATGGATAATTATTTTAGAATCCATATTTGATTTGAGCAGTTTTCATTTCTTTTGTTTTCCTCAGACCTTCAGGTCTTTGTTTGGATCTGATAACTGCCCACTTTGTGTAGGACCCACAATACATAAATGTATTTAATGAATAAGCCATCAGATTATCTTCTAATTATTAGTGTATTGCAGAACAGTTTAGTTGTTGAAGCAAAAAATTAAAGGCTTTCTATCTTATTTCCAGTTCCTTGAGTCATCCTGCCTTTCAAGTGGGAGTACTATATGATTTTAAAACTAGAATTAACTTTCTGTTATGCAGGTCCACTCACCTTATTTTGTAGATCTGCAGTTATGGTTCCAGGAGGCAAAATTACCCAGTAATTAGTTTATCAAACACTTAACTGTCTGCTAGTTCCTATACTTTCTATGCATTATTTCATTTAATTTCATTAGGAGCCCTGTGATGAACATAGTATTATTCCATTTTACAAATGAAGAAATTGGGACTCAGTATTTTAAGCAAGTGGCCTAAGTTTACACAGCTGGTTAGGGGCAGCTGTGTCTCCAAAGCAGGTTTCTTGATTTACATTCTAAAGTTCTTTATCCTAAAGTAGGTAGTTGTCAACATTCCTTTCTATAAAACGTCTCAAGTTTTATTTCAATGTGTACTTATTGACTGTATTTTATTTTACCTTTATAAAGAGGGAATCTGTGGAACTTGCATTAAAACTTTTGGATGAAGACGAAATTAGAGGCTACAAATTACATGTCGAGGTAGCAAAGTTTCAGCTGAAGGGGGAATATGATGCCTCAAAGAAGAAGAAGAAGTGCAAGGACTATAAGAAGAAGCTGTCTCTGCAACAGAAGTTTGTATTAGTTTTTCTTTGTGAAAGGTTCTCTATGAATATCCGAAAGTATATTTTTGATAATAGCCACTTTTTCATCAAATATGTTTTACAGATCATTTTAAAAGAATTTCATTATTTCATCAATCAGGGATCTTCAGTAATCTAGTTGAAAGGCTGATTTGGCAATGGTGGTGTTTTTCTTTTCTGCAGTATTTATTTGTAATATAATGGTGATTAACTGAGCTAAGAAAATAATTTTTTTAAAAATGTTGACCATCAAATTAGCAAGATAGTTTAGTCTTATATACCAGAACCTTTGGTTTATTTTCACTGTGGATTGAAATCAGTTATACCAGGAGCTAAATTTTTACATATAGGTTTGTTAGTAGAAATTAGAAATGATAGACTTTGTATTGCATTTGCTATATAATTATATGTAGCATATATGTAATATTGTCAGATTTTTATTAATTTATTAAACAGACTGAGACTGAAGTATGCTAGTTTTAAGAAATTAGTCAAAATAATAAATACTTTCATTAGAGTGAATGCTTACACTTCTAACATTATGCTTACACTGATGATAAAATAATCATAAAAGTGTTCAGTTGTACTGTCCCCTAGTTTTTACAAGATTAGTTTAAAAAGATACTACCGATTTTGTAAATGGTATCAGTAAAATTTAAGACAAAGTGAGTAGTTTTATATATTTCAGTGCAGCTTGTTCTTTATGATAAAGTGTCTAAAAACTAACAAAACAATTTTAACCTCAAAGAACAGTCAGCTTTTCATATCCATGGGTTCCATATCTGTGGACTCAGCGTACTGTGGATTGAAAAATATTTGGAAAAAAATTGCATCTGTAGTGAACATGTAGAAACTATTTTTCTTGTTATAATTCCCTAAGCAATATAATACAACACCTATTTATGTAGCATTTCTATCATATGAGATATGATAAGTAATCTAAAGATGATGTAAATTATACAGGAGGATGTGTGTAGGTTCTGTGCAAATACTGTGCTATTTTATATAAAGAACTTGAGTGTGTGGAGTTTTGTATGCAAGGGGGTTCCTGGAACCAGTCATCCATGTATACTAAGGAATAACTATATATCTTCCAGAGAGTAGTAAGTATTAAATAATGAGACATTTTAGGAGTTTTATTGGAATGTTTGTACGAGTTGCTTATATATGCTGAGGGTTTCAGAAACTGGGTTTACTTTTTCCCCTGCTCAGCATTTTTATTTCAGAAAGTTCCATGAATGGATTTGTGGCAAAAATACACATTGTTTTGGAATCAAATAGTCATCATTATTAAATACTCAAAGAATTATATTAGCAACTCATTTTCTGTCCAACAAGTCTGAAACAAAATTCATTTTCTCTACTATTTTATTATATTTAGGCAGTTGGATTGGAGACCTGAGAGGAGGGCTGGGCCATCCCGGATGCGCCATGAGCGAGTTGTTATCATCAAAAATATGTTTCACCCTATGGATTTTGAGGTAGGAAATGGTGTTCTAATTTGTCCTTTTTAGTTATACATGACAGTAGTGTGTATTTTAACATATTAAACATAATGTGACGTACAACTTCCCATTGTTAAGGTTTTATGTGTATGAACATAGGAAAGTTACGTCTGATTCATTCCACTATCTTTCCTATTCCCATCTCACTTTCCTTCCCTTCATTTTATTTGTCTAGTCCAGTGAACTCCTCCCCTCACCCCTGCTTAATACTGTTATTGCAGCCCCAAATAACAGCTTCTTGGTATAGGAAATTGTTAAGAAATATCATCATTTAAATATTGATAAGGACAGCTTGTGGGTTTTGAGTGCATGCAGTTCAACAAGTATGACTAATTTGGGTGGAGAGTACCAGTTGCACACTTGCAAGTGAAAACTCACTTTGCTACTAAAAGTTTAATCCTTAGAAAACCTTAGTTTAATAAAATTCAGCCCCCAATGTTTTAAATAATAGGGTTGTTTTTTCAGAACCTCAGTTTTACAAATCCCTTCAGTGGCTATTAGGAGAAGGTTGTAATATTTATTGTTCATATTAAATTCTTAAGTACAGCAAATTAATGTGAATAAAGGATGTTTTCTAACTACTGAAGAGGTTTAAGGAATACTAATTGTCAAGGTATCTTGCTGCATTCTGCTTCTGATTTTTGCTGGTGTAGATTGACACTATCATTAGTGGAAAACAACTCTATTCTCTGCCTGGTTCTGGAATTAATTAGAGCAAGTCACGCATGAAGAAAGAATGTTCATAATGTAAAATTCCAGATTTACAAACGTTCTAGGTGCAACCAGTGCTCATTCCTGTTGTTTTGGGTGTGGTTTGTAAAAAATGTCAAAATGCAGTATCATTTTAGTTCCATTAGAATGTTCCCCAGGATGATCAGTTGAAATCCATCTCTGAATAGTGATGCAGTTGGACCCACCGGGCACCTGTGGAGTCTGGTCATCTTTCAAAGTCATTGGATAGATGCAGATGGTGTATTTATAAGGTTGCATGACGTCTCTGCTGACTAGAAATCCAGAATCTTGAAATATTACAGAGGTACTTTAGGTTTGCAGTAGTAATGAAGTATGATTTAAAAACAGAAATGTGTACATGCACACTACAGAAGGTCTCTGATTTTACCTTGCTTCGACTTAACACATTTTTGACTCTTCGATGGTGTGAGAACAATATGTGTTCAGTAGAAATGGTGTTTCAAATTTTGGATTTTGATATTTTCCCTGGCTATCAATATTTGATATGGTCCTTTATCATGCTGCTGGACAGCAGCAGTAGCAGCAAGCTGCAACTCCTAGTCAATCATGAGGATAAACAACCAATACTCTACAGTGTATATACAGTATTCACTAAACTATGTGCAATATTCAAGTCTGTATTATAAAATAGATGATTTTGCCCAACTGTGGGCTAATGTAAATGTTCTGAGCATATTTAAGGTAGTCTAGGCTAAGCTCTGATGTTCAGTAGGTTTAGTGTACTAAATGCATTTTGTACTTAGTATAATTTCAATTTCTGATGGGTTTGTTGGGACATGACCCCATTGTAAGTTGCAGAGCACCTGTAGTTGCTCTTTGAAGTGCTGCCCTTGCCAGGTAGAGCTTTAAAAGCAATTTATAGATAAATCATAGTATCTAATCTACTAGGTACAACTCTAGAATTTCCTGTGATTCATCGCATTTTATCCCCCTGGGTTTTTTAGGTAGCATATTTGTTTTTGTGACATAGAGGTCCTTGATTTGCATATGCCAAACTCCTGACATTCAAATGTGAATATAATTGCAAACTTAGTTCAAAGCATTTGGATCCTCTAAAGAAGTCTGTAATTTTATGTGTTCTTGTTTCTGCCTTCTGCCTTGCTCATTGAGATACCTTATTTTTGTCTGTCACCCCGAGCAGACTTACCTTTACAAATATTATTTCCCCACTAAGGCTACATTTATTCTATCTTGACCCTTACAGATCTGTTTATAAGTTTCTGATTGTTCAAAAACAAACCCTATTTGGTTTAGTATAAACAACTTTACTTTGGAGTTAGAGTCTTTATTTTACTCTGTTTTGTTTCCTTTGTAGCATTTATTATTGTCTGAAGTAATTTTCTCTTTTCTGCTAGAATGTGAGTTTCATGAGAACCAGGACTTTGCCTACTGTGTTTGCTGCTGTATTTCCAGTGCATAGAATTATAGACCCTCAATATGTATTTATTAATAAGCCCTCCATATTTTTATGGTTCTGCAATTGAACCCAGAGCTTTGTGTGTACTAAGCACATGCTCTAGCACTGAGCTCCCCACAACCACTGCCCTATTATTTATGTGAAGAATAATTGAAAGAGTGAATGAAATCCCTGTTTCTTCTAAAGCAGAATTTCTTCTTTCATGCAGTGGGTAAAATATTTTTGTCTTTACCATTTTTGTAAGTGAATGCAATTTTCTTCTCAGATGCTATGCTTCAGAGGGTGGCAGGACAGTCTGTCCTGGCAATGGTAGGCTTCAGAATTCACAGGCAGAGAAATCCTTGGTGACCCTCTCCTTGTTTGTGCACCAACCTAGTTTTAAGTGGTTCAACTATATTGATGAGAGCCCATCAACAAGAGAGATAATAGTCTTGGTTTTTGTTCACTATCTCTCTGTGCCTGAACTTCAGAATGTATGGTGTAGACCTATACCTGATATGGTAGACTGTAACCCCATATGAATATTTTAATTAAAATTAAATAAAATAAGAAGTTCAATTCTTCAGCTGTATTATCTATATGGAGTTAATAGGTACCAAATTGAATAATGCAGGTACACAAATTTCCTATCACCATGAAAAGTATTGGACAATACTGGTATAGATGTTATGTGACAGTGAATAGAAGGGTTTAACAGGGAAGCCTGCTTTCATTACAAAATTTTGGGGATTAATTGATTTGACTGAAGACTTCTTGTGAGCTTGAAGAGCAGACATTAGCATTGAGCTTTTTAGTGGAAAACATAAAACCGAATTCTCAAGTTACTACAAGTTACCAGAAATAAGTCAGGTTTTGGGAGTGTAATATATTTTTATTCTAAACAGTTGACCAATGTTAGAAGCAGCATATCTAAAAATACTCTTTGGGGACAGGGTAAACATTGAAGCCTTATGTTTTTAATGTAACGTCAGAGGGTCTGCAGTATTTGATTCAGCCTTATTTAAGAATGTATTGTCTGGCAAATTTGAATACCAAGAGATGAGGAATGAAAATTCAATTGCAGAGGTACATTTCTCTTTGTGTGTATCTACACTGTCCAATAGAAATATAAAGTAAGGCCTGTGTGAACTTTTTCTGTAATGCAAATAGAAGTACAATGTGAAACTAAGGAAATTAATTTTTGTGAATTTTTATTTAATCCAGCATATCTAGACTATTACAGTTTTGATATGTAGTGAATATAAAAATATTAGCGAGGTATACTTTTTTTCCTTTTGCTACTAAATTTTCAAAGTCTGGTGTGCATTTCACACGAAGAGTACCTTGATTTGGATTAGCCACGTTTTAGGTGTTCAGTAGGCTCATGTGATCAGTGTCCACCGTCTTAGCCAGTGTAATTTTATGTCAGAACGGCATGAGAAATATCATTTATTTCTTCTGTACAAAACAAAACACTATCCTGGGGAGAAAATCCTGAGAGTTAACTGTAGAAAGTTGCAGTACAGGAGGCCAGTTTAAGTCACAGATTGCAAAGTGTCATCTTCAGAAAATTTCCATGTGTAGCTCCCTAGGTTAAAGAGTCTTCCTAAAGGAGGCAAACATTATTATGGAGCATCAGGATACTGTACGGCAATAATAATGTATTAGTTTTTCAAGTTGGTATAAATAAAAAGAAAGGATTGGGAAGTCTTAGGCTCAAAATTGATACCTACTTTATAGGAAGAGTACTGAGACATTGATATGGAAATAATGGTGTTCCTTGTCCTAATGGGATCACATTTAAATTCAAAATTTGCTAAATATTTAGAAACAGCTCTTTTTTGTTTTTTATATAACCCTGATTTTCCTTGGTGAATAAGAGAGAGATTAGGAAGAGTTTGTCAAACTCTGAAAAGGCTTTTATTGACTATTGGTTGTATATAAAATTCTGTACTGCTTACAAAACTCAGTGAAACAAGGTTCCTGCCTTCTGCAAGCACATGATACCATAGGAGCTGATTGGACACATGCACCACCAGTGGCCACTGCATGACTTTACCAACAGATGTGTATATTTTGTTGCCCCACACTCAGATCTGATAGTTCTGCATAAAATGAATTGGCTTCTTCTCCAAAATTAGGTTTTCTAAGTGGGGAAATCCAGTTTGCCAGCTCTAGTTTTAGAAGCTGCAGATGTGTGCAAGTGACTTGGGTTTTATATTTTTCCTATTAAATCTGATTTTAGTAACTGCTTCCCAGTTTATTGTTTTTTGAGAGAACTGTAGGGGGATAAACTACTTTTTGGTACTTCATTGTAGTTCCTTTGTAGTTGGTAAGAAAAATAAAAACCTGTCAAAAAAATAGATGCATTCAACTGTTTCTTAGTTTAAGTGGATTTCAGTAGAAATAGATAGCATATCTTCATTTATATGTTTGTAGTTGAAATTCAAGTTTATAACATAGCTTTTTTCTGAGCCTTTTTCATACATTGAGACTTAGAGAAATATTCCCACTGGAATACTAAAAGTCCTTTTATGGGGAAAGTACACCTGAACTTGGCCACTAGAAATAGTAGTGCTCAAATGTTCTCAGTACACTCACTAGTTGTAAGAGCAACAGTAAGAAGGTGTCTTAATGTTTGCTTAATACCTGTGTGCTGTGTGGTTCTCTTATAACATGGCAGAAGATAAGATAAACAGGAATCCTCATAAGGTTTACCTTGTGAGTTAAAGTAGAATATTGGAAGCACACAGAAAAAAAGGTTTTAGAACATTTAGTCAATGAAAGTGATAACTCTCTCTCTACTGCAGTATTTCCATAAATACGAATCTATCCAGAAAATCAGAGCAAAGGACTCTCATCAGTATTATGCTGCCCATGCAGTATAGGAATTAGCAGTCTTTGACTAAAAATTGCCACAGGGCTTCTTCCTTTACTACTACTGTTCATTTGGAGTTTCCAGTCCCACTTCTCCTCCTTTTTCCTTTGTCACTGTAGGCCCCCCTCTGCTGTTTGCCATGCTTATCCATTTCCTCTGTCTTAAAGCAGGGTAGACCTATACTAGTAGCATTGTCTGCAGTGGTCTAACTTCATTTGATTTTTATTTTTTTCCTTGAAGTTTGTAGACTATAGGCAAACATAGTCAAACATAAGCAAAAACTGTTTTATTTGTGGGTTTGTCAGAGCAATAAATTTGATTCTCAGGAATTATAGTCGAAGAAGCAGGGGAAACCATTTTAATCATAGTTCATTTTTACAGGATGATCCATTGGTGCTGAATGAGATCAGAGAAGATCTTCGGGTAGAGTGTTCAAAGTTTGGACAAATTAGGAAGCTCCTTCTCTTCGATGTAAGTTCATGGTTTGGAAAAATGAATCCTAAAGCAGTCGTTCTTCTAGGTTAATAAGTGATTATTGAACATCAGTAAGCCCCTAAATTGTGTTTTAATAATTTGATATAGTAAGTCTGCTCTTTAGTGGTAGTCATCTGTTAACAATAATTAGATACACATGGTTTACAAGTCAAGGCTTTGATAGATTTGGTACACCTTGCTTATTTTCCTTCATCATCCCTCTTAGAGGATGTGATCAGGTGAAAGAAACAACAAGAAATATGTATGAGACTTTACTGTTCTCTATTTGCCCACATTTTCCCCTCTCAGAATTATTCTCCTCTATATTTGGATCAATTGGGAAAATATTCTGCTGTATATTTCCCCTTCTCTTCCTTCTTTTACTTCCAAAATGGACATAGTAACTTAAAGTCACCCTTTATTTTGATTGTACTATAAGCCATTTTACATTTTATCTCAGTTAGCCCTCACAACCCTTCCAAGGTAGATAGGTACTCTTCTACCGACTTTACAGATGAGGAAACTGAAACTTTTCAGATGGAACACCTCCTTGCCTAGGGTTCATTCGACTGGTAACCAACAGAGCCAGGATTTGACCCCAGGGTGAATCTCACTTCAGTGTTCACAGACAATTAAACTGTCTTGCCTCTCATTAGACAATATTGTCAGCAGAAATAATTCCAAGGACATCATGCTTGGCTCTTGCTAGAGAAGGTGAAGATAAAGAAACTGAATTGCATGTATTTCCTGGGATAAAAGGGAAAAAGACTTCTTAAAGTCTTCTACCTCGAAGTACCAAAGAGAACACTACTCCTTACCTACTATATCAAATGTTTTACTTTTAATCTTATTGTTCATTCTTTTTTGTTCCTTCTTGTCTTTCTAGAGACACCCAGATGGTGTGGCCTCTGTGTCCTTTAGGGATCCAGAGGAAGCTGATCATTGTATTCAGACCCTTGATGGAAGATGGTTTGGTGGTCGTCAGATCACCGCCCAAGCATGGGATGGGACTACAGATTATCAGGTAAATTCTGCAATTGTCAAGGCCACACAAATTGTTTCATTACCAACAAATATTGATCTAGCAGTCTTTCAGGGTGAAGTTTTGGGTTTAGTTTAATCTGTTTAGTTTAACAATACTTCTTTTAAACAATACTTTGCATTCAGAGGATGGAAAGAAAAAATGTTGCACTTTGTAAGTCTGAAATTCTAAGTCTTGCCCAGATTAGTGATAAGAAGAGAACAAAAAACCAAAACATTTCGCTTCCTTTCTTCATTGTTGTGTGCAGACAGGACTCAAATACTAACTCTTAAAACATGAAACATTTCTGCAATACTGTGGTGTTTGCATTTACTTAAATGATCCTATTTAATGTTGACTGTTATTTAAAGTCAGTAAATCAAAATGTAAAGTGTTGAAAACTGAAGACAGGAAATTACTTGGATTTCCTAAGGGGAGCTGCCTTGTAAAATCAGAGTATTTTCATCATTATTAGAAACGCTCAGAGATATTGTTCTTTTTGCCTAAAATCATTTTAATGGCAGTTTCTACTCATCCACAGGTGGAGGAGACCTCAAGAGAAAGGGAGGAAAGGCTGAGGGGATGGGAGGCATTCCTCAATGCTCCTGAGGCCAACAGAGGCCTTCAGCGTTCAAATTCTGTCTGTGCTCCAGAAAGGGCAGGGCCTTCTAGAATAAGGCATTTTTCAGAGCACCCAAGCACATCTAAAATGAATGCCCAAGAAGCTGCAACTGGAGTGGCATTTGAAGAACCTATTGATGAGAAGAAGTTTGAAAAAACAGAAGCTGGGGAAGAAGTTGAAGAAGGTGCTTCTGGAAAAGATGCTAAAGAAGGTGGGCCTGAAGAAGAGGTCAAAGAAGACTTCACTGAAAAAGAATCTGAAGAGAGTTGCCTTGAGAGAGAGTGTGAGGGAGGCTGCTCCAAGAGAGAATATGAAGAAGACTGCCCTGAAAAAGATGCTGAAGGGGATAGTCCTAAGAAGGAGCTGAAAGAGAATGGCCCTGAGCGAGAGTCTAAAAAGAAGAAACTCAAACATGATTATGAAGAGAACGGCCTTGCCAAAGAGTCTGAAGATGATGACCCTGGAAAGGAGTCTGAAGAGGAGGGTAGCCCCAAAAAAGAATCTGGAGAGGATGACTCAGAGAGAGAATCTGATGAAGATGGTTCTGAAAAACAGTCGGAAGAAGGCTCTGAAAAAGAATTTGAAGAAAATGGCCTTGAAAATGATTTTGACGAAGATGGCTCTGACAAGGAGTTTCCTGAAAACCTTCTTGACAAAGAGTTAGAAGAAAATGACACCGACAAATCCGAATTTGATGAAGGCTCTGAGAGAGTGTTAGATGATGAGGAAGGTTCTGAGAGAGAGTTTGATGAAGATTCTGATGAAAAGGAAGAAGAGGAAGATATGTATGAAAAGGTTTTTGATGATGAGTCTGATGAGAAAGAGGATGAAGAGTTTGCCAATGAAAAAGAGCGGGAAGATGCTATTGAAAAAGAAGATGATGATGATGCTGATGAAAAGCTGTTTGAAGACTCCGATGAAAAGGAAGACGAAGAAGATGCAGATCTAAAGGAAGATGAAGATGGAGATGAGAAGGTATTTGAAGATGGCAATTCCAACGAGAAGTTTGATGAGGAGGAGGGTTCCAACGAGAAGGTGTTTGACGATTCTGATGAGAGGGGGACTTTGGGGAACATGAAGGAAGATGGGCTGTCCACAGGCAGCAGCTTTGTCCTTAGTAGTGATGATGATGACGACGATATTTAATCCCTTAAACTTGCTTTTTAGGGAGAGTCCTCCATCTCCATTTGCCTGTGCTTCAGGGTCATTACTAGTAGTGTTAAACATGAACATATGCATAGTGATAGGATGCCATCCATTTAATTCATTGAAGTTTTTCCATTGTTACCTGTACCTAATTATTTTAAATATATGTTAATTGGCTGTTGAGTTAAAACTTCATAGTTGATAACGCAAGTATACTGGATACTTGTCCTTTTTGTCAGATTTGTTAAATGCATGCAAAATAATATTTTTAAAAGTATTCTGATTGATGTTTGTGATATTCAAAAATAAAAATAAGTTGATAATATGCAGAAACTAAAAATTGTACTTGAGTTACATTGCATCTTAAATTCATGCTATTGCTTTATTCATACAAAATCCCTTAGGAGTCTCCTTGTTTCCAGCTCATGTTACCACTTGTGGCCCCATTTCTCCTAAATCAGAACATGTTTCTAAACTCATAAAACAAACGCCACTTTGGAGTTTACCCCTGCCCAATCCTTGCAAGCTATCTGTTGTTTTCTTTTCTACCCATTTCCATCAAAATTGACCCTCAGATGTGCAAAAGTGAACTTCCTGTGGTCCACAACTTCAACCATTAAAAATATAGGGAAGATTAGTACATTCTTCCATGTACTGTTTCTTAGCCTCCTTGCACCCCTTTAGAAGTAGATTAATGAGGCTGCTCCCCAGAAAAATGTACGCATGCATACTATACAACTTCTGTACAGTTTGGGGAGGTTCATGAATCCCTTGAAGATTAAGAACTTTGTCATGCATACTTCAGTTATTTTTTTGTTTTTATTTTAGAATCCTGGTGCATAGTATTGTGTGAAGTTGTGTAGTTCCAATACAGTTATGGGTCTTCATTGTGCTTTCCAAATTCAGTACTGATGACTTTACTAATGATGTAGCAGGAAGAAATTATTCTCATAAATTAGCATTAAAATAAACTGCATTGGTGCTCTTTCATTATAGCGTCTGTAAGTGTAATCATTATCTTCCTTAGACAGCAAGGAGTTCCTGTACTTGAAGGCCATTTTTGTTCTGAGGACTTTTTAGTCAATGTGTGGGATTTCTTAACATCTTCAGTATTTTACCAGGGATGAGTCAGTAAAAAAGTTACATATAGAAATATTGTAAACCCAGACTGTTCTCTTCAAAGATAAGCTGGAATCATTTAAACACTGGTTTATTGCAGCATTGGTTTTCTAAATAAAAGGAAAGGAATGCTTTATCATCTGTAAACGGGTTGGGACACATTACACATTCTATGACCACGAGAAGGGCCTCTTCATTCTTTGTGTTAAAATTGTAATTTTGAAGATCCAGAATTTGTCAGGACTATAAATTTCATCTGTTGTTTCAGATATTAACCTTTGCTCACTAAATATGACCAATATAAGGATGGAAAATTAAGAATATAGTAAGCTTTCAGTATTTGGGGGACTGCATCATCTAAACAAAGCATTGCCAGCCCTGCGAGGTTCCCATCTACTGTGTGAACATTTGTGTGTGTGTGTGTGTGTGAGAGAGAGAAATCTTTTACTTAGGGTATGTCCCCATATTCTGACCTCTTTTCTCCCTGTTCTTTAATTTGGTTGATACCAAGTTCTGCTCTTTTCATATAAACACTGGAAATGAAAGTCAGACAGCTGTAAAATGGTAAATGACTTGTGATAAGAATAGAAATTAACAGCTGCACAGCACACTCACATAGCCACCTGTTTACTAAGTAATCAGATTTTATTGGTCCTAAAAACAGTTTATTGTGAGGCAACAATACATCCTATTATCAAAAGAAAATATGGGGATGGATTCTAAGCACAACAACACTCAATAATTGCCTGATAATGTCTAAATTGAATGTTCCTTCAGACTAGTTAATTTTACAAAATATTTCATATTGTATTGCATTCAGCCCTGAATGTATGAACCACAAATGGCTTCAGGCATGCGTTTGAATGGTGTGATTGCCCTGTTCTCCGCCCACAGCTATCTTGAAAAATAAACTTGAAACTTTCATGTTAGATAAAAAAAAATTACTTATCTTTAGCAGTATTAATGAAGTATTGAAGTTGTTCCTGCTTTCTACAGAAGAAATGATAAGGGGAAAAATTGGAGTAAGCCATTTCTAGTATCCTCCTTTCTTAAGCAGTCATAAGTAGGTTCTTTCTGGAGCCTGGAGGAGACACATCTACTTGGGAAGCCCTACATCTTCCTGTTTTCCTGATGTAAGTTATTTCATTATTTCTAAGCCTTGGATAGAAGTTAGGAATTAGCTAATATTTGGATTATGCTTTTCTCGAATAATACAAAACTTTTTTAAAAAGTAAGCTTGGTGTACTCATGTAATAGAAATGTTTTTAATTAGTTTGAAAAAAGCCATGGCTTGGTGAATGGTAGAATGTTTATAAATTTGTCAGTATTTGTCAATATTCTTAGGGACTTTTCCTTATTGAATCTCTTTCATATACAAGCTTCATACGTTTTTTAGACAATCACTTCCTTTAAAATCAGTTTGCTCACATGCTTGTTTGCCTCTTACCACACTTCATTTATATCTCTCAGTAAAATACCTCACCGATGTTAGAAAAAGTTGAAATTAATCTTCCAAAATCCACAAATTGATACTGCAAATAGTCCATTATCATGGGGAATAACTGCTTGAGAAAAGTGATTCCTCACATGAAGTTAACTTTAAAGGTGTTCAGAGTTTCCCATGATGGTTTTATTTTCCATTTGAAACCAAGAAGATACTGAGATTATATAATAGATCAGATGTAGTACCCTCAGTTAGAAACCATAAACAGGTTGGCTTGTGTTCATATTTTAGTTACCTGTAGGACTTGAAGTTTATAATATTAAGATGTGCTGGTCATCCCAAGATAAAGAAAGCTAGGACGGCACCGACAGTACCAAGGTGGCTTTTTCACTGCCAGTTTCCACTGTAAGCACTACTTTTCAGTGTTTCTGCTGAGATAGTAATATTAGAAGTCAGAATCCAAGTGTAAAACATCCTTTGTTTTGCTGTTTTCCAGGTTTATCATAGCAATTCAGCATAAGTAATAATGATAAACCACAACATCTTAATGTAAAAATGTCCAGTCAACTATGTGTCTGACTTTCAGATTTGAAAGTGTGATTATCTTGACTCCCTTTTTTCTAAATATTTTATACTACTTTTTATATAATTCAATCTTTAGTGATTCTGAAGAAATTATAGATTAGGTCAATCAAATTTTGCATGGCATTTCAATGTTTTGTATCACAATGTACTGGGAATATATGGGTCCTATTGAGATGGTAGCAATGTTAAACTATTGATTTAGAGTATTTATACTCACCGTAGCATCTGTTATGGGTTGGGTCTGGAATGTCCCCCAAAGTCTCACATATTGAAGGCTTGGTCCCCTAATCAGCAGCACACAGAGATGCAGCTTTTAGGAAAGTGATTGAATCACGATGGCTTTAATCTCATCAAGGAATTAATCATTGATGGATTCATAATATGATGGCATTATTGGGAGATGATGGAAACTGTTCGAGGTGGGGCCTATTTGGAGGAAGTAGGTCACTGGGAGCATGCCCTAGAACAGTATGTTTTGCCCCTGGCCCCTTCCTCTGTCTCTCTCTTCTTCCTGGCTGCCATGAGGTGAGCAGCTTTGCCTCACCACATACTCCCCACTATGATGTTCTGTTTTACTATGGATGAAGAAATGATAGAGCCAATTTGGGTGCAGTGACACATGCCTATAATCCCAACAGCTCAGGAGGCTGAGGCAAGAGGATTGCAAGTTCAAAACCAGCCTCAGCAAGTAAAGCCCTAAGCAACTTAGTAAGACCCTGTCTCAAAATAGAATATAAAAACGGGTGGGGATGTGGCTCAGGGGTGAAGCAATCCTGGGGTCCCTGGTACCAAAAAAGAAAAAGCAGAGCCAAGCGACCTTGGAGTGAAACCTGTGAAACTGTGAGCCAAAAAATATACCTTTCCTCCTTTTGTTTGTCAGGAATTTTGTTGCAATGGTAGAAAGCAGGTATGTATTGGGCTAGTATGTGCCCAATAATATGCTAGATCAGGTGGGCCAGTGAGGAATAAGGGGGAAATTAGAAATGGGTACCTCCTTGAATGGTAGGTGTAGTGTCTATAAGGATATAAGACAACCGAAAAAAAAATTAGAATTGGCATTTGTGATGGTTAATCAGAATTGTAAACTTGACTGAATTGAAAGATGCCTAGGATTAAGAGACTTCTGAGCATGTCTATGAGGGTATTTCCAGAAACAATTGGCATGGGGGACAGCAAATTGAGGGGGAAGACTTGCCCTGAATGGTGACACTATTCAATAGACTGGAGGCCCAGATGGGACAGAAAAAAAATGGGAGAATGAGGAGGCTGCAGTGGATGCAAGCTTGATTCTTCTTGAGTTAGTGCATCTATGGCTACTGCCATCGCCCAACATCTCCCAACATGGAATCTCACCAGCAGTTCTCCAGGGAGTTACCAGACCTTGGGTCCAGACTCGGACTGCACCATTGGTCCCTCTTGTAAGGCTCCTGCTTCTTTGACTGAACAGCCACTTATTCCTCCAGTTCTCCAACCTGCAGAAGGCCATTTTGGGACTATCCAGCTCCTGACTGTGTGAGCCAATCAAGTCGACTTTTATAATCATACATATACATATCCTTGTGATTCTATTCTTCTAGAGAACACTAGTACTGTATTGATCCAGCAAAATCACTTCTAGAGTCTACAACAATGCCTGGCACATAGTAAAGGCTCAACAAATATTTGTTATTTATCCTTTAGATAAACTTGAGCACTCCCCATTCATTCTCTTAAAGTGGCTCATTGACCTCACTACTGTCTCATTATCATCCTTGATGATTTTACTATTTAATAAGTACATGATTATATTCTTTTACCAATCCTCTCATGTCAGTAGCCCAACTGTTCAAAAATTTAGGAAACATCTTTGATTTCTCTTCCTCCTTCACCCTACATGACCAAGTCCTATTGGTTCTAATTCCAAATATTTCAAGAATCTCAATCCATGTCCCAATTTCTATTTTCAGCACCCTAGTACAAACCCCCATCATTCTTTCCTGCCTGAAAGAGTCTCCAAGTTGGATGCCTCCCTTGCAGTTTTGTCCTATTCTAAGTAACATTTTACACAACAACCAGGATGATTATTCCACCACTGTTCCAAATGCCCTGATTACTTTAGGAAAATGCTCCAATAATACTTAGAATAAAATTCAAACTCCTCGATCCCCAGCTCTGCAAAAAAAAAAAAAAAAAAAAAAAAAAAAAAAAAAAAAAAAAATTCAAACTCCTTACTGTGTTCTACTTACAAGGCCCCAAATGATCTTGCCCTTGTCTGCTCTTCAGACTTGTCTACCACTCTTCAGTTGTTCAGGCATTATTTCAATTTCTCACAGCTACCTCAGGACCTTTGCACATGCCTGTGTCTGGGATACACATCCCCAGCCAAGCAGGATCTTTTTCATTCTTCATGCTGCTTAAGAATTACCTACTTAGCAATCCTGACCATCTTGTCCACTATTACCTGTCCCTCCTCTGCATATAAATAAATCTGCTATTACTGTTGAACCTTCTTCAGCACAATTTTTATACTCTCAAATTGCCTTTTTTTTTGTTTGTTTATTTCACTTCCCCCAACTCTTTCCCCACCATCCTAGCAGCACACAAATTCTGTACCAGTCACTGTTCTGGCCTTTGTTATATCTCCAGAGGTTAGAACAGTGACACACACAGGGACTGGCATAAAATAGACAACCAGATATTTGTGTGTGTGTGTGTGTGTGTGTGTGTGTGTGTGTGTGTGTGTATGTTAGGAATAATCATCAAGAATATGTTGTATTATTAGGAGCTCCATGATTTTAGAAGAATGTGAAGGACTTTGAGTAGGTCAAGGGAAGGAGAGCAATAATACCTATTTGTAACATAAAACCATAAGATACAATTTTGAAAACACAAATCTCACAGAGTTAATCACTATTTGGGGATATAGAATTTATATCATTACAGTCTTAATATATTCTTTATCTTCATAAGGAACTTAATTTGTATTGTAGTCAAAGGATTTGGTGAAATCTATTAAGTTTTCTGACAGCTAATCTTTAGAGCCTCTCAGTGGGAACCTTATGGAATCTTATTTCTGGAAACCTTTCTAGATAGTATCTTTTTTGTGTGTATGTGGTGCTGGGCATTGAACCCAGTACCTTACATGCTAGGCAAGCACTCTACTACTGAACTACATCACCAGCCCTAAAACATCTTTCTTAAATTAACTATTGAATTCAAGAATGCATTAAAAATCACATACAATAAAGAAGAATGAAATTATGGCATTTGTCAGTAAATGTATGGAACTGGAGACTATCATACTAAGTAAAATAAGCCAGTCCCAAAAAACCAAAGGCCAAACCTTATCTGATATGTGGTTGGTAACACACAATGAGGGGGTGAAGAGGGAAGGACAGAAATTCATTGGGTTAGACAAAGGGGAATGAAGGGAAGGGAGGGGGGTTGGGAATAGGAAAGACAGTGGAATGAATTGGACATCACTTTCCTGTGTTCATATATGAATACACCACCAGTGAAACTCCGCATCATGTACAACCACAAGAATGGGAAGTTATACTCCATGTGTGTAGGATATATCAAAATACACTCTACTGTCAAGTATAACTAAAGAGAACAAATAAAAAATCGGGGCAAATGCCGATACCCTATGATCTAGTTGGTTTCATCCCAGGGTGCAAAGTTGACTCAACATATGCAAATCAATAAATGTAATTGACCACATAAATAGAATTAAGAGAAAAATCACATGATCATCTTAATGCAGAAAAAGCCTTTGAAAAAATTCAGCGACTCTTTGGAATCTAAGTACTGAAGAAACGAGGCATAAAAGGAACTTACTTCAACATAATAAAGGCTATTTATGAAAATTGCAAAGCCAACATCATACTGAATGGGGAAAAACTGAAAGCATTTCCTCTAAAATCAGGAAAAAGACCCAGATGTCCACTCTTACTACTCCTACTTATGGCATTTGAAACTTTATCCAAAACAATCAGGCAAGAAAAAATAAAAGGGATGGAAATTGGAAAGGAAGAAATAATATTTGTAGATGACATGATCCTATAATTAGAAGACCATAAATTTCCCACCAGAAGACTTCTAGAGCTGATAAACACATTTAGAAAAGTAGCAGCACACACACTCAATATACAAAAATTGTTTTTCCACAAACTAATAGTGAATAGACTGAGAAAGAAATCAGGAAAACAATTCCATTTAAATAACTTCAAAAAAATATAAAAAAAAAAAAACCACCTAGAAATACTAACCAAGAAGGTGAAAATATTTACAATAAAAATTATACAACACTGAAGAAATTGAAGATGGCCTTAGAGGATGGTTAGATTTCCTGTGTTCATGGACAGGAGGAATTTTTATTTTTTAAATGACCATATTATCAAAAGTGTACTACAGATTCAATGCAGTCCTCATCCAAATACTAATGATATTCTTCACAGAACTAGAAAAATAATCCTAAAATTCTTATGAAAGAACAAAAGACAGAACAGCCAAAATAATCTGGAGCAAAAAGAGAAATGTTGGCAGTATCACAATACCTGATTTCAAATGATACTAGATACTCACAGTAACAAAACCAGCATGACGATGGCATAAAGACAGACGTGTAGACCAATAGAATAGAATGAAAGATGCAAACAAACCCACACAACTACAGTCTTCTGATTTTTTTTAAAGGGAATGCATTTATTTGTTTCCATATTTTTATTGGTTCATTATAATTGCACATAATGGTAGGATTCATTACAGTCATCTGATTCTTCACAAAGGTACCATAAGCATACATTGGAGAAAAGACAGCCTCTTTAACAAATGGTACTCGGACAACTAGATCTCCATATGTAGAAGAATGAAACTAGATCCCACTCACCTTCTATAAAATCAACTCAAAATGGATCAAAGACTTAAATATAAGACCTGAAACTTTGCAAGATTGAAACTGTTAGAAGAAAAAATATGGAAGACTCCTCAACATATAGGCAGAGACAAAGATGTACAGGAAATGAGAGCAACAATCAATAAATGAAATGGCATCAAATTAAAATGCTTCACGCAGCAAAGGAAACAAGAGTGTGAAAAGAACCTACAAAATAGGAGAATATGTCTGTCAGGTTCTCTTCTGACAGAGAATTAATATCCAGAATATATAAAGAACCCAAAATACTCAACATTATAAAAAAAATAACCCAATCAATAAATAGACAAATGAACTGGACAGACACTTCTCAAAAGAAGTAGAAATAATCAACAATTATATGAAAAAATATTCACATCACCTTTAGCTATCAGTGACACGCAAATCATTTTATTTATATCATTGAAACTATACTGTTTATTTCTGTCATTAAAACTACACTGAAATTCTATCTCACTCCAGTTAGAATGGCAATCACCAAGAATAAAAATAACAAGAAATGCTGGGGAGGATGCAGGAAAAGGAAATCTTATACACTCTTGGTGACAATGCATGTTAGTACAACCACAATGGAAATCAATTTGGAGGTTCCTCTAAAAGCTAAAGATAGAACTACCATATCATCCCAGTATACCACACCTTGGCATTTATTCAAAAGATTTAAAGTAAGCATACTTAAAGATAGAAGCTTACCCATGCTTATCACAGCACAAATCACAATAGGCAAGTCATGGAATCAGCCTAAGAGTCCATCAACAGATGAATGGATAAACAAAATGTACATACACAGAATGGAATTTTATTCAGCCATAAATAAAAATGAAATTATATCATTTGCAGGAAAATGGAGGGAAGTGGAGAACATAATTTTGAGCAAAATAAGTCAGACTTAGTGAGAAAAATAGCATACATTTTCTCTCATATGTGGAAGCTAGAGGGAAACAGACAAACAATCAGGAGAAAAGGATGTCATGATAGTAGAAGGGAAATCTGATTTTTTTTTTTTTTCGTTAGGGGAAGGGAGAGGGGTGTGGGGGAGGTATTGGGGAGTGAAATTGATCAAATTACCTTTTATGTATATACCAATACACCACAATGAAACTAACTTTTCTGCATAATTAGTATGGACCAATAAAAATAAAACAAGAAAAAACATGCATAGCATAACAAGCTGGAAAATGAACTACAAGAAATTTCCATTCAGAAACCCCTTGTTTTTATCTCTAAAATTGAGTCTTTGACTTCCCTACACTGTTCTTCCCTGTTATTGTACTTTCTGCATCTGTTCTGCAGACAGCCATCAAATTTACTAAAAATTATTGTGTGTTTACAAATTTGTTTGGATCCCTTTCAGCTTGACTACATCTATTATCTCAAGTCACTAGAAGTATCTCCTTCCTTGATTAAAATAAAGAATAAGAGCCCAATTCAAGGGTAGATTCTAGTATCACTGCAAAAGTAAAGGAATTTGGGCCATTTGGCAATAAGACAATTTTTCATGTATATACTTACCAATGTTTCTGTTACAAACTTAGTCTTCTTAATATTAAGGCATTGAGCTTCACTTCTAGCTCCCCTTCATATTGAAATCACCAGGAATGATGACAGGGATAATGGTGAAATCAATGAGCCAGTTACAATGAATGAGTGAGAGTATGTAAGAATATCTATTGACTCTAAGAATGGCCCTGCAATTGTTTGAATATTAGCCTTTTTATACCGAAGTTCCATGCAATGGAAGTTTGCTTATAAAAGTTCCAGAAGTGGGAGTTAGACTCTCCATTCTCACAATGATTATAGACCATGGACCTGACATTGTTCTAGGTGTGGGGAAGGTAATCAAATTACAGTTTTAAATATGTACAAATATGCCACAATGAAACCCACCATTCATTAAAAAGGAGAAATTAGGGAAGGATAAATTATGATGAAAGATGCTAGGAACAAATCATATCAGGTTGATGTACTAGAGACAACTTTGCCCAGGGAGATGTTCTTTAGCTAGCATGGTAGGGAGTGAGGGTTGCTGAGGAGGTAACATTTAAGCCAATATCCAATCAAGGAAAAGACCTGCCAGGTAAAAAGATTGGGATAAGATGGTTCCAGGCAGCAGACATAGAAATAAAAAGACCCTAAGGCAGGAAAGGCAGGAATAAACTTGGCATGTCCAAAATCCAAAAGAGGTCAGTGTGTCTGGAGTGGAGTGAGCAAGGGAGGGAGCAGAGGATGATGAGGCTGGAAAGGTCATAGAGCCAGTTCAGAAAAGAGAGGGACTTCAGAACCCTGGAAAGAAGGTGAGTTTTATTTGGAGTGTAGTGGAAAGCCACTAAAATATCGATTTTTAAACAAAGCAGTGGTTCCATCTGATTTATGTTTTAAACAGAGCTTTTTAGCTGTATCAAGGGGAGAGAACTAGAAGATTAGGTGGGTTTTTCAGTTGCTGTGGCAAGCAAAAGATGGTGATATCCATTCAGGTAGTGACAAGTGATTGGATTTAGGATATATTTTGGTGGTAGATATAAAAAGCCGGGAGAACATGTTAAGAAGTTTGGATTTTATGGTAAGTATAGTTATTTCTAGTGTAATGATGCCTCTGAATACCTCACACAATGCAAAAATGTGTGCTAAAAATAATAGGGCTTATGAGAAGTGCAGGGTTAGGGCAAACCATCCAAAATCTATGGAACTTAGTAAGTGGAGCATTAAGAAGAAAAATATCAAGTCCAGTGATAGTAATAGTGGAATTTATCTCTGATGCCATTTGCACCCCATAACTCAGTCAATTTATCCCTGCTCAGCTTCCTCCTTTAAGATGTGAATCTTAGAGAATATTCACTTCTAATAGTGAGGATTTTTATCAAAATGTAAAAAGTGCTCTGGAACATAGCCTTTTTTCATCATTTAACATAGAATGTTAAACGTTAACATTACTTTTGCAGTATCTTCCTCTGTACTCATTTTTGCCAGCTAGCTTAACGAAGGAAAAAAACCAGCAGATATTTAAACCATTTAACTACTCACACTAGTACCAAGAGGGTCTCTCTGTAGATTTTCTACTTTTTGCTTATCATCTTCATGTATTGCTAAAGCCTTCTTTTTAGTAGTGTGAAAGTTGGTCACAGCTTCAAAACATCAATGTGCTAGAAAAATGGCATGTGACCAATGTCATTTCTTTTTTAAAATTTTTTTTCTTTTAAAGTAGAGTATATTTTGACATATACACACATGGAGCATATCTTATTGTAATTAGGTTCCCATTCTTTTGTTTTTGTGGTTCATTTTAGACATATATGACAGTAGACTATATCGTATAACCAAAGCCATTTCTGTTATAACAACATTATTCCAGTATTACTTAAGTAATCACCAACATAAAAATACATATGCAGGTAACAGACTACGGAGCTTTTAAACAGAGAAGTTGTGTGATCTGATTTATGCTGAAAGATCATTCTGACTGCTGAAAACAGGACAAACTATGGGCTGGTGTCAGAGGGTGGCCTTAAGGGACTGTTGCAGTACTCCAAGTGAGAGGTGATAGTGGCTCAAAGTAGGATATTAGTAAAGATGGTGAGAAATGACAGGATTCATTCTGTCTATATTTTTGTGGTGGAGGTGATAGAATTTGCAGATGGTTAGCTTGTGAGTATTAAGGAAAAGAAATCAAGAATGACTCTCTAGGATTTTGACCTGAGCTACTAAGTGACTGGCTGGTGGTGCTATATTAACTTTGGTAGGTGACAATAGGAAAAGAAATATGCTGGAGGAGTGAAGCACCTGAAGGTTTCTGTCTTGATTGCGTTAAGGTTTAGGCATCTATGATATTCAATGCGATATGTTAAGTAGTGGATTAGATATATGAGTCAAAAGCTTGGGATGAAATAAGAGCTGGAGATACAAACTGGGTGACATCAGCAAAAAGAAGATATTTAAATGAAGGAATTGGATTAAATGTCCTCAGGAGAGAGTGTAGAGAGAGAAGAGAATGGGACCAGATGAACCCCTCATACACTTGAGCTTTTGTAGGCAAGACAGAGAAAAATGGGACAGAAAAAGAAATAGAGGAGTGGTAAATGATATAAAAAGAGAAGAGAACATGGGTGTCTGGAAACACATGAACTATTTCCTGTTGGGAGGAATGGTCAACCCTGATACTAGAAGTTGAGATGAGAATAGAAAGTGGGCCATTTCATTTGTCAAGATCGAAGATAGTGATCTTTGTTGAGAGCCATTTCAGTAGAATGCTTAGGATTAAACCCAAATTAGGGGTGGTGAGAAGAGAAAGGAGGCAAGAATGTGGAGGCAGCAACTATACATAACTAGTTTGAGTAGTTTTGTTGTGAAGAAGAATAGAGAAAGGAGCAGATTCTGGGAGGAAGGTTTTTTTTTTTTTAAATGGGTATTATTATATCAGGGAAAGCTGAAGGAGAAATACACATGCATGAGAGGAGAGGAAAATAACAGTCCTGAGGTAGGCTATCTCAATTGTAGAGATGTAGTCAAGTTGTCTTTTGGTGGGCAACTCAACCTTAGCAATGCAACTTGTAGGGTAGCTAACATCACTTGGTCCTGCATTGTGTCCAGTGGTTTCCATACCTCACTCCATCAAGTCATCACACCTTGTATTTTTGTCTAGTTGTGGTGACTGGACTCATTTTAACTCTCTACTCATTTTAACTATCACCTATTGAACAACAGTGGGGACCAGGCACGGAAGAAATTAGCAGAACCCATTACCGATTCAAGATGTGAACATGCCCTAGGGACTCCCAGAAATACTTTAGGGGAAGAGAATAGACCTTGAAAAGATTTGGGAATCCTGCAAACATAGGTGATCAAGGGACCCGATAACATCTAGGCACTGGTGTGACTGTGGCCTTATTTGTACCCAGTGACTGATGATGCTCTGATAAAGTGCCCTGAGGTCAGTGGTTCTTAAGACTTTAGCAATGCAAACCTCAAAAGACTAGTTAGAATGTAAGGCCCACCCCCCACCCCCCAGAGATTGTAACTTAGTAGGTCCAGGGTAGAGTCTGAGATTCTACATTTCTCATACTATCGTAGGGGATGCTGATGATGCTGCACCAGAGACCACACTTTGGGAACCTTGGGCAGAGAAGGAACTGACTCCTTTCTGATGGGGCGAATCAGGAAAAGCTAACTATAAAAGGCATGTGAATCGCAGAAATGCATAAATGTTAGGCATGCCAACAACAGGAATAGAGAAAGGGTCCTTATTTGTTTCTTTTGGTGGCAGCTTAGGCTAAATTATCATGTGGTGATCCAAGCATATTGTTAACAAAACTATAACAAACACATCTGCTGTGCTGTCAGCCATTCCAAGGAAATACTGATTTAGGTAATGCAGTTTTAATGAATGTATAAGTTTTACCAAATAAATATTATGGGGAAAAATCGAACGATGCTTAGCTATTTCTGTACTGCAAATTTAGATTCTGTGAATCATAATTTACTTACAAAGAAGGAAAGAAAGAGGAATGCACGTGTGTTTTATTTCCTGCCATAAATATAATAGATTATTAATCAACATTTCAGAAAAGATCCACTACTTCTGCCCCACCCTCAAGAAACCTTTGTTAATAGCTACAGTTTCTACCTATTTGAGAAAGAGGCAGTTTTATTCTACCTCTCTACAGACTGACATTCCTTAGTTTGGCTCAGTTTAGTTTTTAAGTGAAGATCAACAGTGGTATATAGTCTTTCTGCAGGTTTGTACAGATGAACAGCATTCATGTTGAGACTTCATAGTTTGCTTATAGCTATCTTATTATAAATTAAAAATATTTTTTGTTAAATGCAATTTCTTTTTAGATATCTTTATTATATTTAGGGAAAAGTATTTTTTAAAAATAGATTTCATAAATTGTTTTTGCTACATCATAAATTATATGCATGTTTTATATATATATTATATTTTAGTTGTTGGTGGACCTTTATTTGTATTCATTTATTTATATGCAGTGCTGAGAATCAAATCCAGTGCTTCACACATGCTAGGCAAGCGCTGTACCACTGAGCCACAATCCCAGCCATGTGTGTTATATTTTGATAAACTTGGACAAATTTACTTCTAGCAACATTGATCTAATTTATATTCATGAGAAGCATATTAGAATACTCTGTTCCCATAATTTTGTTAATACTGGGTGTTACTGGTTGTTCAAACTTTTGCCAATCTGATAGTTGAAAATGACAACTCATTTTCATTTATACTTCCCTAATAACTATTAAAGTTAAGCATTGATTCTTATACTTGTTCACTTGGCATTCCTCTAGTTTGGTTGTTTGTATTCTTTGCTGAGTTTTCTATGGACTTATATGCCTTTTCTTAATGATTTATAGAAATATTTTGAAATATTATGAATGGCAACCATTATGGGTAGATATCTCAAGGAGTTTCTCTTCATCTGCTGCTTGTCTGGGAACTTGATGGGTTTGGGGCATACACATTTACTGCGTGCTAGTTGCCAAATTGTTCTCTTTATGACTTTGAGCTTCATATCAGGCTTAGAAAGACCATTCCAACCTTAATATTATATTTATCTTAGTGTATTTCCTGTATGTACCTTTCTATGTATTCTTTTATTAGCTTAATAGTTTAATGTTTATGTTTTTATATTTAACCTTAATGATATATGTTTTTGTATACAGTATGAGAAACAGATTGACAGGGAATCAATAGTTCAGGTTTAGACATATTAAGTTTGAAATGCCTATTAGAGGAGAGGTCTGGCTGGAGATATAAATTTGTGACATAGTCACAGAAGATATTAAAATCTGGGCTAGGATGATCAAAGGAGAGATTGTAGAATCAGTGGAGGAATCCCATAACCAATCAATCTCTGAGGCAATCAGATTTAGTGACTGAATAAAGGAGAATGAGAAGAAAGAACTACTGAATTCAAAGAAAAACAGACAAGGGAAGTGCCATGGAAGCCAACAGGAGAATGAAGAATAGAAGAAGAGTGATCAACTCTGTAAATACCTCTAAGAGATTGAGCAAGATGAGGACAGGACAGTGTCATTGGATTTAGTAACATCAAGGTGATTGGTGACCTTGACAAGAGCAAATATATTGGACTGGTGTTAAGTGGAAGCCCCAAAGGAGTGAGTTTAGGAGTGAATGTAAAGGTGAGAAATAGAGGTTGTGACCAGCCATAGATAACAAACTTAAGAAGTTTTGCTGCAAAATTGATCAGAGGAATGGACATGGAAATGGAAAAAGAGGTTTTAGAAATGGGACAGAGATTTGAAAGATGATGGAAATGATTTGGTAGAGATGAAGAAATTGAAGCAGGACAGAAAATGGGTAAATGAGATTTAATATAGTCTATAAACTTGATTTTTTTCCCAATGACTAGCCAATTATCTCAATTTCATCAATTAACCTATCTTTTCCTTACTGATTTGAAACCTATAATATGAAATTCACACACACATGTGAATTTTGTATTACTGCATAGAATATTCTACTGATATTCCATGACATGTGCTTCCAAACTACTAAGAGTTTTCAAGTTATTTCCATGGCAACTTAGCCATTTTACTGAGTTATTTCATTTCAGCAATTATGTTTTCAATTTTTTAAGAACTCTGTCTTATATTCTGATTACTTATTTTTAATGCCAGACTAATTTTGTCCTATGAACACAATGCTCTCATGAACATCTCTCAAAACCCTAAAAAGAATTTTTAAAATGTATCTTCTGTTTTCTCCATTGATTTTTCTCCTCAGAAGTCAGTTATTTGGTCTCATCATCTTAGTGTTTCTGTACCATGCTGTTGGGTTTCCTTAAATGTCTGATGATTGGTTATTCAAATGAGATAAGACTAGATTGCTACATTTTGGTAACTGACTTGGAGTCCTCAATAGTTGTAAAAGTCGCTATTCACCCGAGAGACCTCCTTTGCCAATGTGACCACATTGTGCAGGTAAATGGTTGAGGACCTGGGGACAGGAGAGTTTCCATTTATGAAGTGTGGATAGGGTACTGGTTGAAGTTCAGGGAGCTAGTAGTTCAGAATTTGGAAAAGTGCCTTAAGGAATGTAGAGTGCATTTGAGAATTTAACAGTGATATCAACATGTCTTTTGAAACCATATACTTATGATGGCCCCTAAATCACCTGGGCACTCCCCACTCTTTTCCAACCACAAAGTCCATATTAATGTTCCCTCTCTGTGCACGAGAAGAGCTTTGCTTAGAATCCTGTTCTCACCAGCCATAGCCAGAGGTAAGCACTACAGCAAGACACTGTGCACAGAGTTGGAGCATGGCCCAGTTGCTTTGGCACAACTTCAACTCACATCTCTACTTTCTGCTTCATGACTCACTCTAGCTCCTAGCCTCTGTTAACTCTGAGCGTTTTCTGGGCCTGCATTTAGAAGATTCATGATAATTTCTCCAATATTCTTCTCCTATTTCTGGGTTAGCAGGGTGTGGGTTCTGTATTATAATTTCCAGAAAGTTCTTACTGTTCCTGGAAGGTCAAATAACATAGCAGAGTAATGTGTAGACTCTAGAGTCATGTTGCCTGGCTTGGACAAGCTAATTAACCTCTCTGTGGCTCTGTTTACTCAACTTTTAAAAATTGTGTGGCAATAGTATCTGCCTTATAGAATTATTTGAATGGTTTTATGCATGTAAACTGTTTAACATAATACCTGGCTGGCTAAATTTTTCTGGTCTGCTGGTGATACCTTTTCTGGCTTTCTAGCACTCTCTTTTAGTAAGCTTTGTTACTGCTGTGACCAAAAGTCCTGGCAAGAACAATTTTAGAGGTGGAAGGTTTATTTTGTGGCTCACAGTTTCAGAGGTCTCCATCCATTGATGATCCACTCTGATGCTCTGGGCTAGAAGGAAGAGAGAACATCATGGTGAAATGGTGTGGCAGAGGAAAGCAGCTGGGAACATGGCATCAAGAAGGAGAGAGAGACTCCACTCACCAGGGACAAAAATATATACCCCAAAGGCATTCCCCCAGGAACCCACCTCCTCCAGCTACACCCTGCCTGTCTTCGGTTACCACTCTGTAAATCCCTATCAGGGGATTAATTCATCCATTGGGTTAAGGTTCTTATAACTCAATTATTTCACCTCTAAACCTTCTTGCAGTGTCTCACACATGAGCTTTTGGGGAAAAGCTAATATTTAAACCATAACACACTCTCTGGAATTTTTCTTATTTTTATATTTCTTTTTATATTTTAGTGGAATTTTGGAAGGGAAATAAGATTAAATGCATTGACTCTATCACCTTCAATTAGAAATGAGTACTCTCATTTGAAAACAATGAAACGAACATTCCTAAGTTGTTAATTTTCTGCCATGTTGGACTTCACCTTCTTTTGATTTGCTTAAAAAAGTGTAACTTGTAAGAAACCTTAGAGATCATCTAATGGAGCACCCTCACTTAAAAATGGGCAAAGAAATGAAAAATAGCCTTTCCCAAATTGCAAATCCACTCAGACGAATATCCCAGAATAGATTCAAAGTCTCTTGTCATCTAGTCTAATTATATAACCCCTAAAAATAAATAAATTAATAATATCTACCACAGGGACCTAGGTCATAAACTTCCTTGTGTCTGTGCCCATCCTATGCTCCTTTTCTCCTCTTAAAACAGAGCAGTGTCTCCTTCTATTAAAAAAGCAATCCTTCTGCTGGACTTTGATCCCATCCTCTCCTCCTGTTTTTTCAAGTATTTTATTGTTAATAACACCTTTCTGTGGTAAATTCAACCTCCTGCTTTCAACTAGACCTTTTCCACTCGTCTTTAATCATGTTGAAATATGTTGCTTAAGAAAAGGAAACAACTTTATTCAACCCTCCTACTCCTACCCCAGATTGTTTCATCTCTCCATTCTTCTACTTCCAAACACCTGCAAAGTACTGTCCATATTGTCAGTACCAGTTCTTCTTCTCCTCTTCTCCCATCCCACTTGAATCATCATTTGGCCTATCATTCCAGCAAACGCTTCTCATCAAGGTCCTGTCTGACCTCTATGCTACCAATCCAACAGACACTTTTCAGGCCAGAGTCTTCCACTTTTCGGTAATATTTGGCACAGGTGATTAGTTCCACCTTCTTAAAATACATTTTTCTCTGGGTTTTAGGATACTAGCATTCTTCTGGTTTTCATTCTACCTCCTTGACCACTTCTCTGTGATGTTTGTGGGCTCATCACTTCCACTAGGTTGGTAAAAGTTGGAGTCACACAAAGCTGGGCTTGGTCCTTCTTTATATTTCACTCTCTACTCTTCCTGGGTAAGTTAGAATTTAACGCTTCAATAGCCATCTGTGTACCATTGGCCCCCAAATTTTATCTCTATTTCAGACCTCTCTCCTGATCGACTATTGTCATGTTTTTTTCTTATATAACTCTGAGACTCCTCAAAATTAACATGCTCAAAATGGAAGTCTTTATTTTCTCTTGCAAATATGACACTCATTCAATATTTCTTATCTCAGTGAAAGGCACATTCATCAATAAAGTTATGCAACCCCTGAACCTAGGGATTATCTTTGATATCCTTTCTTCCCTACATCCAATTCAGTACTAAATATGTTGATTTTATTTTCGAACTACCTCTCAAATCCACTGACGTATCTCTACTTCTACCTCCTTTACCCGAATCTCCAGAAGAAGCTGTCATTTTCTCTTCCCTACACCATGAGAAAGCCCTCTAACTGCTCTGTTCACGTTTATTTACTCCCCCAATCCTTTTCCCACAGGGCAGCCAGACTGATAATTTAAAAATGAAATCTAAGGATGCCACTTCCCTTTTCCTCCCTTTCTCCACACTCTTCAAAATGTAGTTTTGTAACATGCTTCAATAACTTCTTATTCTTCTTAGGAAAAAGACAAAATTTTCAACATGGCTTGCAAACCCCTGGTCACTCTGATCCCTGCTTACCTTTCTAGCTCAACTTGCACCATGCTCTTGCTCACTGCGAACACACTGCTTCCTTCTCTCCTGTTGCTCATATTTGCCAGGCCCCTCACACCTCAGGGCTTCTGCGCATGTTGTTTCCACAGCTTAGAGTGCCCTTCTCTCTCCTCTTGTGGTTAATTCCTGCTCAGCCTTCAGGGCCTTTGAGATCTTGACTCAGGCATTATTTCCACGGGGAGGGTATTTCTGTCATCCCTGGGTAAGTAAGGGTTTCTAACCATAAGCTTTCCTAGTACCAGGCATTGATTCATCATTGTTGCAGTTGTACTTTTATTTCTGGTAATACTTGAATAATTTCTCTTCTCCCCATACTGCCCATACATTCATTTAACAAATACTGAGACCCTACTATATGGCAGGCATTATTTTAGAAGGGCTGAGGAATTCTAAACAAATAAAGATGAAATATGAAGAGGTGAAACGTGCTATGGATAAACAAAGCAAAGTGCTAGGACAGACAGTTTGACAGGCTGCTACTCTGGATAGAAAAGCCTTCTCAGCAGAAGTGACTGAGCAGATATTTGAATGAAGTGAGGGAGAAAAGTTGTGAAGAGGCCTAGGAATGAGCATTTGAAGGAGAGGAGACAGAAAGGGCAAAATTTAGAGGGTGTCTAACTTGTTCAAGCAATAGTCAGGAAGTGAGTGAGATTGGGGTGGAATGAATCAGAGAGTCCTAAGAGATAAGGACAGAGACAGGTAGGGGCTGGGTCATGGCAGGCCTTATAGGTCATACTGAAGGGTTTAAGTAAGGAATGCCTGGATTCTATGTATGTTCTAAAATTATTGCTGTGACCATCTTGGGGTGATTAAATTAGAAAGGGGGAAGGGTAGAAGTAAAGATTCCAGTTGAGACACTGTGGTAGTGATCCTGGGGAAAAACTATGTGGGCTCGAACGACGGTGACATTGGGGAGGTAATGAGAAAGCTTTGGAAAGCGCTTGAAAAGAAGTTTGCAGAACTTGTCAATGTGTCTCTCTGAACCCTCTAGTGTATGCCTTTTTCATGTAGAGGCAACGTCAAAGGCAGATGAAGTCTCCTTGATTCTGGCCCCTTCTCCCTCTGCCCACACTCCCTCTTCTTCAACTACACTGGCCTCTTTGTTGTTCTGTGAACAGACTAAGCACAACCTCACACTTTGCATTTGATGTTCCCTTAGGGATGAGGAAAGCAGGTCTCCACAGGGCTTTCTCCCGCAGGGTTTTGCTCAAATTTCACCTTATCAGAGAGTTCTTTTTTGACTACCCTCTATATATTAGTGCCCTACCCAAGCATTCCTGATATCCCTTTCCCTGCTTAATTTTCTTCATAGTACTTCCCACTTTCTGACATTACACATATAATGTGTGTGTATATGTACATACATACAACATGTGTGTACTTATTTTGTGAAGGCAAGGATTTGGTGTTTTGTTCACTTGAGAACAGAACTTGCAGAATAGTGCCTAGAATATATTTGTTGAATTAATGTTGAAGTAGGAATAGGAATGTCCCTGGGGTTTGGGGTCTGAATGATGGTGCCATTTAGTAAGATGAGAATGGATACCCCCTGCTCCTACCTCCTACTGGGGACCCTGAATAGCTTCCTGTATTTCAGGTTCATAGGACTGTTCACTTCATGGAAGCCTCTAACAGGTCCAGAATTCTAGGGATCTGGACTCCCCTTTTCTTTCGTAGGGGGAGAAGAGAAACTAGAGATAAGCCAAGTTGACTCTCGGTTCCTAAGATGGAATGTGACATCAGTTTGATCTAAGCCTCATAACTGATATTTCAGTTGTTATTGACCCCATGTATGGTTTTGAGCAACAAGTTGACCAGACAATATCACACAGTGCTTTTTTTTTTTAATGCAGAAAGAAAAAGAGCTATTAGTTTTCCTCATTCCTGCAGGTGCCCAACCAGGTTGACTTGTTGGAGTGCATTTTCTGCATTCTTAATAGATAGCTACCAGGAAACGCCTTGCACAGCCCCAGCTAGAGAAGTAGAAAGTAACAAAAGTACAGATCCTGAGCTCCTGCTTCCTTAAGCACTGAGCTGCTCTAAAGCAGGCCAGGCAGCTCTGGCCATCAAAGCCACCTTTTCCCAGCCATAAACTCTTGCTTTGTCTCAGGTGATGGTCCAGAATTAAGGTAAGAGAGGTTGGGGACTTTGTGGGGTGGGGGGTGCGGGGAAGAGGGATGGAAATTCAACTGGGAAGGAATTGGAGGGAATCACCCATTTTGTTCAATGAGATACAATCTGGTCCCTTTGGGGTCAGTTCCAAGTGATCACTGGGACAACCAAGCCTTTTGACTTCCCACCCTGTCCCTGCTGTGCTAGGTGCAGGTGGTGAAAACATTCATGCAGTGTCCCTGTGGTAGAATGGAGGCCAAATGGCTGGTTTCAGATTCCGTGTTCAAAGATTTTTTTTCACAAGTTTGGGCAGCATTTCTAAGTACCTCGTAGCACTGGGTGTCTTTATATTTTGTGACTGACTTTCCCTTAGATGTAGCTTTGCAGAATCTCCTTCTTATAGGTCAGGTCCTCCTTTTCTAATTCACACATGAATAGAGACCCCTTACAGAATCCATTTGAGGATGATATTACTCAAGTTTCTCTAGAGGTGCCATAAGATGCAGTTCTTCATAGATGAAATTGAATGACAATTTTTCAGAATATTCTTTCATTTTAAAAAGATTTAATTATTTTTCCAAGTCAGGATCTTGCTATGTTTCCTAGATTGGTCTCCAATTCCTGGGCACAAGTAATCCTCCCACCTTAGCTGCCTGAGTAGCTGGGACTAAGGCACGTGCCACCATGGCTGCTTAATTCTCAGTTTTAATATCTCTCAAATACAGTTTTTTTCCACTGGGGCTGAGTACAGTCCATGGAATTGCTTGTGACCTGGATCCACAGAAGTAACCCACAGTTTTCTTTCTGTGTGACCACTGTGAAGAGGGAGAGAGAGACAGAGGTAGAACTTGTGGTTTATTGAAGATCCCCAGTTGCCCAACGGTCTGAGCCCTGCAAGGCGATGGTGCTGAAACATCACCTTGGAATTTATCTCTAACTCTTCTTGGCTATTAACAGTTGGTCTGTGGTCTCTGTCGACTCTACCTTGGAGATTAGGAACATGATTCTGACCCTGATGTCCCAAGAATCCAGCCAGTTCCTTACATGTGGCTTTCAGAGGCAGTCAGCAAAGAAAGGCTGCAAGCTGGGTCAAGTCTAAGCCTAGAGCAGTGGGCGCTGGCAATTCTGAGCCTAAGAGGGTGAATCCTCCAGAGGTGCTAGCTGGTCTTTAGTGGCTTCAGGTGGAGGTTTCAAGGAAAAGCCATGAGAGAGTGTACAGAGTTTACTCCTAGATTCCATGAAGGATACCATGTGGCTGGGTTAGTGATCTAGCTCACTCATGCCCTGCTATAGATTAGAAGCAACCCTGCCCCACATTTTATAGATAGGGAGAATGAGGCCCACAGAGGGGAAGAGACTATCACAAAAGGGTAGTAAGAATCAGACAGACATTGGTGCCAGAGAATCCTAGGTTCAAATCCCAGTTGTACCACTACCTAGCTGTGTGACCTGGGTCATTTATTTCACCTTCTCTAAGCTCCAGCTTTCTTATCCATAAAATGGGGCTAATAATACCTACTTTGAGGGTTATAAAAATTGGAGAAGATATATGTATAGCTTCTGGAATAGAATAGGTATTCTATAAACTGTAACTTTGAATGTGTTGTCTATACATTTATCATTACTTTATAATTCACAATACCTTGGCTGTATTTCTGCAACCCCAATATCTGAGTATATCTTGTGCTTTTATTGAGGAATAGTTCACCCACAGTTATGTGCACTGATCTCAAGTGTACAACATGGGCAAATGTATACTTCCACATGGTAACCATCACCCTCATGCCTCTTCCTAGTCAATCTCCACTGTTCTGACTTCTATCACCATAGATTATTTGTGCTTGTTCCATGTAAATGTATGTTCCTTACAATATGTGGCATTTGGTGTCTGGTTTCTTTCATTTAATGTTCTTTTGAGATTCATCCATGCTGTTGTGGGGACTGGTACTTCCTTTGTATTGCTGAGCTTCATTCCATTTTGTGAATATATTACACCTAGTGTATTTGTTCTCCTGGTAATAAACATTTGGGTAATTTTCTTTATTTGTTTATTAGAAATAAAACTGCTGCGAACGCTCACGTACAACTCTTTATGGGAAGGTAGCTTTTGTTTCTCTTGACCCTATGTACCTAAAAGTAAGATTGCTGGGTCATAAGGTAAGAAAGTGGTGGTTCACATAGTTTTTCAAATAAAGATACAATTGATTTGATTTTTAGGTAGTACCTGGCTATGCTTAGCATGACTACCAACCAGGAGAAACAAAACAATAGTGTTCAATGAAAAACTTCTGGACAATGTAATCCAATTGTGACTAGGGCTGGAATGACTCTGACAGAACTTTTTGGAAGGTCTGCTCACTGCCAGATCCCTTCCCGATGTTCCCATTATGATCTGTTGACACTTCTGTTAGAACCATCAAAGACTAGGGTAGGCTGCAGAATTCACACATTCCAAATCCTTCATTTATTCTCCAAACCCAAGAGTAATATGAAGCACAGAAAGGCTATGTAGTTACCCCAAAATCACACAGTTGGGGAAAACCCCAGATCTTCTGACTCCTAATCTGCTATAATTTCCTTGTGTTGTGCTTTCTCTGCATGAAATGACATTCAGTCATTCAGCCATTGTTTACTGATCACCCACTTTGTGCTGGGTAGCAGGGATAAAGAAATGAATAAGAAATAGTCCCCAATCTCAAAGATCTCAGAGACTAGAGATGGAGGCAATTTATTCAACTCCAGTTATTGAGTTAATGAATAGACTAAACACATCTTTGGTCAGCCACATCATACATCAGCTTGGGTGGCTCCAGGTAAGAGGAATCCAGACAGGCTACATCCCTAGTTAAAGAAAGTCACAGCACGTCTTGAGTGCTCACTCTGTGCTTGGTCCTGGACTGGAAGCAGATGGACAGCCTCTGTCTTCAAGGAGTTCACAAGGTAGGATAAGTTGATGCCACCAAGGGATTCCAACTTGAAGACTATTCGGCAAACAGTTATTGAGCATCCACTCTGTTCCAGGCACAATTCTAGATACAAAGGATATGATGGTGAAAAGAACAATGTTATGATCTTTCAGGAGCTTTCCAGTAATGTTGCTGCAATATATTACCACACATTTTTTGAGATCAGTATATGGCTCAGAATATATCTGTCTGCAGGCCTTAGAGCTGGTATTGTTTGTAATTGTTAAGTTTCTAAGACAAAGTCTGGGTGGATGCAGGACACTATTTTACATAGAGTAGGGTAGAATTTGATGGGTTTTATTCTCTTGCATGGAAATGGTCGTGATGGAAAGTAGTGCTTACCATGCAAGCTGAAATTGTCTAATACCCATTGCTTAGCCAAACTTTCTAGGGGAACCTGTGCCTCCCAGTAGTTTTGGGCTGACCTTGGCTCATTCATCTGGGAAGAAGACACTTCTCCAGAAGGCAAATTACATTGTTATTTGGCTTCAATGTCCTCCAGACACATTTCCTATTGCTTTTCCAGTTATTTTGCTTCACAATTTTCATTTGTAAGAGAAGGCCACCTTTAACTCTTGGCAGAGTTTTATGTTGTTTTCTGAATGTTGATCATAGTGGGCTCCTCAGTTGGTCATAGCCCAACACAACTTTGTTGTTGACCTTCAGGAATTCAGTGACTCCCCAGGGCTTCAGTGAGAACCTGTACTTGGTAGGAGCAAATTGCTTGCCCTTAGGGATGGTGCTCATCCAAACAACAGCCAAAGCCCTTGGTGAAACAGTACCAGTAACTTTTTACATTTAGTTTGCAGCTTTCACTTGTGTTACCCACAATGGCAGAAATGAAGAAGACTGACATCCAGCAGCCCAAAGATCGACAGAGGCCTATCAAGACAGAGTGGAATTCCCAATGTGTCATTTTCACCTATTTCCAAGGAGACATCAACAGTGTAGTGGATGAGCACTTCTCAAGAGCTCTGAGCAATATCAAGAGGCCCCAGGGATTGAACTCTTCGAGCCAGAGTGAAGATGTGATCCTAAGGAATGGTGAGTATCTAGGGAGGGAGGAGGCTGGAATTTCCTGTCAAGGCTTTCACTGTAAGCTCAGTTCTTTGATGTACTTGATGCACTCCGCATGTGTATGTTTGCTAAAGGCAAGTCGCACTGCCTAGTGAGAAGTCACACCCCTTCTTAGGAGTTTAATGCAAAAATGGACACTGTTTGATCAAATTAGTTCACTTATTTCATTATTTCCTCAATGGTGTTCAGTGCTAGGTTCTCCACTCAGCACACAGTCAGAGCTTCAAGACTGTTCACTGTTACCATCAATCAGTAGTATTATTATTGTTATTGGCCAGAGGGCAAGAACAGTAAAGGATCCATGATAAGATAAAGCATGTCCCGGGTGCTCTCAGCCTTCTCTCAACCAGTAGTGGATGATCTGATGAGCAAGGGTGGAGACCAGAGGGAGGCAGATAAAGGGTCTTGCCACATCCTTCTCCCATCCTTCTTGGGGTCAGGGGTGTGTATTGCTCAAGAGAGCTATGTCACAATGTGTATATCAAAGCAACCAGATTTGAGGGAAAGTATGACTTTAAGCTGATAGGGGCCACAGTATGACTTTCAGGAACCCTAGGCACTTTTGCCTTCATGGAGCCCTTGCTCCATAAAAGTATTGAAAGTTACATTTGAAAACTGTGCTGGTATAGAGTCGAATGTAATGCAAGATGGATTCCTTTAATATATGCAGTACTATTATCATATTCAACTTTTTCTTCTGATTTTGAAATGTTACAACACTTCTGTGAACCCCTACAACTATTCACAGGCCCTAGTCGTTGTGCCTCCTGTGCCTAATGGAGACATCCCTACCTGCCAGATGTGAATCGATATGGCTCCCCTTTACCTTCTTGAAAGGTGCAAATGGACCCAAGTGTGATTGATTTGAAGTGATTTTTATTGCTGTTGCCCAACCCACAAGTAAATGTCTTGCTTCCAATGGAGGACCTGTGGGCCTCCAAGTGGGGCACTTTGTACAAAATGGACACATGGGGTCTCTTCCTGTGGGCAAAGAGCTCATCTGTTTCCAGATGCTATCACTCTGGTTCTGCTCTTTGGGTTTGGACAGGGTAGTGATATATATCTAATGTACTCTCTATGGCAGAATTAACTTCTTTCCTAGGAATTACTTTTCCAGTCAAACGACATGATTTTCTCAGAGAATCTTGTGGGTTAAGTAAACCTGTGGAACGGCATGAATTGTTTGGCTGCTATGGTAAAAATGATAAAACCCCACCCTGTCACTCTGTCATCTTACACTGTTTCATTTTTTTCTTAGCATTTGTCACCACCAAACACACCATATATGTTTTCTTCTTGACTCCTTTGCACCCCTTTAGGCTGAATTCCATGGCGGCAGGACTCAGTCTGCTGCTTTCCAAGTATGTAGCACAATGCCTGACTTATGGGAGGCACTTAATAAATATTGCAGGAATGAATGAAACCATGATTTGAATCACAGGGTATTGATCCTACAGATGGACTATGTAGCCTGCTTTCTGATGCCAGTAATACAATGCCACAGACTGGGTAAGTTATAAAGAAAGGAGATGGTTCTTGTCCAAGTTTGAGAGCTCACATCTGGTGATGACTATCTTGCTGGCAGAATCCCAAGACTGTGCAGACATCACATGAAGGGAGACTAAGAGTGCATGTGTGTGTTCTCTGGTCTCTCTTCATCTTCTCATAAAACCACCAGTAATTCAGTCATGGGGCTCTACCCTGATCACCTTATCTAATTTCCAATCATCTCTCAAAGGCCCCACCTCTAGACATGATAGATTAAGTGTCCACCCTCAAAATACCTCACAGTGGACATTAAATCCCAAAATGAATTTCAGAGGGAACAAGTTGTACTCAAACCACAGGGGTCACTGTGAAGAGGGGATACAGTGTGGTGCACAGCTTTAGAACTAGTTATCCTGATGCCAGCACAGTTCCATTACTTCTTAACAGTATGATTTTGGGGCATATCACTTCATCTGCCTATGCCTCAGTTTCCTTACTGCTAAAATCAAATATTATTTAACTATTGAAGGGTGCTTTTGGGGAGTCAATGAGATAATGTGTGTCAAGTAGCAAGTAAGTGAGTGCTATGTAGGTGTTAGTAACTTTTGTGGGGATAATGCTTTTGAATGACTAGGATTAAAAACATTAGGATCACAGAGCAGCAGGCCTCTCCCATAACCTCCAAGGTTCGGGGGGGCGTCTTACTGTGTGGCTACTGTCATGTTTTCTGTGCCTTCTGACTTTGAATTCTGTGAAGCCTCTGCCTGCTAAGGGAATTTGGGCCTGGCTCTGTTTCTAGGCCAAGCCAGCCTTCACAGGCCAAACAGAGGGGTAGTTTTCTTCTTCTCTTATCTTCTTGTTGCATTTTCCCTGTTAGAATCTCACAAATCCCCTATGAAGATGTTGCCTCCCTCATACAGGGTGGTGTGGGCTAGGCAAATATTTGTCTGGTGATTGAGCAACTGAAGGAAAGACTGTCTCCCTCAAGGCCCCTCTTATCATAGCTAGGAGTCAAGTTTCTCACGAACTCTGCTGCCTCAGGGGAGGGTCCCCTGAAAGAAGTCCAGGCCTACTGAGATTCTTATTGGACATGTTAAATGAGACATGAGCTGTATGTACAGCTTTGAAAATGGTGGGAAATCTATAAAGTGGCCTTTCATACAGACTGTTAGTTAGCATCCTCTTAACCCCTGCAGGTCAGCCCCAGCTAATCCAGACTGAGGAGAACAGGCCCCTATTCATGGGCTCCCATCGAAGACTTGCCCACATTCTAAGGGCACTCTGTCAAGTCAAATATGTAAAGCCCAAACACAGAGACCTGTTTGGCTAGGAAATGCCATTGAATTTCCTGGCTTCTCTTCCCAAATCAAAGTTATTTTTAAGTTTACCTATGTATAATTTATATGGACTGTACTTCAGAAAAGAAAACATAGGTTGAAGATATCTTGGAATGATCTTCCATTTCAAAGGACATTGGGAATTTTAGGTCAGTACTTGGGAAGCTTCAATAACTGCAATTTCCTGGGGGACACAGTCCCAGTGTACATCACAGCCCATATTCCTCCTGAACCATCCCCAGTCCCAGTCTTGAGCAGGCCTGGTAACATGCTCAAGAGCTGTTGAGAGAAGAGAGGGTATATACCTGACCACCTAGAGATCTTCTATAATTCATCTCAAAGGGTCCCATCTGCTCTTCCTGCCCTCCATCTGCCATGATTAGCAGAGGTAGGAAGAAATGCTGGGTTTCTCTTTTACTGTGAATATGTATGTAAGCTATAGTCATGATGGCTGTTTATGGTGCCCGTGAATATTGACAATTTGTGCCTCCTTTCCCAATAAGGGAAAGGAGTCTGCACACACACATATTGAGCTTCCACTAGGTGCCAGACACCATGTTAAAATTATTACATTTACTTCAGTCCTTAAAACCCACTATGATTTATAAAGTTCAAAGATAAGCAAACCAAATCCATGGTGTTAGAAGACTGGATTTGGTCTTGTTAGAAGATGTTTGCCAGGGTTAGTGATGGGGAGGGCGCCTGAGGGGGCCTTCTGAAATGGTAGTGTGGTTTTGTTACTCAGTCTGGGTTCTCATTACCCAGTTCATGAAAACTCCCCCAACTGCAAGCTTATATTTGTGAATTTTCCTGCACATTGCTTGTACTTCACAAAACCACTTTGCAGTGGGTATTACTGTCCTCATTTTAGAGGAGGAAACTGTAGCCCAGGTATGGCAAGTACTCAGAGATGGGTCACCTTGTCAGTGAGTGATAGAGATTGAAAGCCAGGTCTGGTGGACTCTAGAGCCAGTCTCTTGACTCTACTCTCCTGCCTTTGTAGGCCCTGACAACACTTGAATGGGGGAGAGAGAGAGTTAATATCCATAAGGGTGTTTGCAATGGTTAACATTGTGCCTGGCGCTTTGCTAAGGGTTGTCACATGGGTTATCTCATTGAATTTTCATGCCAATCCTATTGGTTACTCTTACCATGGTTCTATTTCTGGTGAGGTAATTGAGGCTCAGAGTCAAGTGACTTGTCTAAGATCCCACAACTAGTAAGGGGTGGTTATAGTATTTGTCACCAGATGGATTTGTTTCCATGTTCTGATCTCTTAGCTACTCAACTTTCAAGATACAGATCTGTATTTGACCTCCATCTTCAAGGAACCTGCACTAGCTACTCCAGGGAGGTGACTGAGGAGGGATTGGAACTGAGCAGGATTTTCTGTTATCCTGAAACAGGACTTTCTTCGTTAAGCTTTTCCTCTGCTTGTGGTGTTATTTTAACTTCAGGTAATTTTAAGGACTATCTGCTTTGTTCCTGGGTTGAAAGAATGAGGGTTTAGTGCCACCAGGCAGAGAGGGCAGAGTCAATGCATGCAAACCAGACAAGCCAAAGTTTGAACTCTTGTAGGACAAGATGTCTCTGTGTGTGTGTGTGTGTGTGTGTGTGTGTGTGTGTGTGTGTTTGTTTCTGGTTTCACCTTCATCATAAAGTAGGACTGGTCTTAAAGACACACACACACACATTATGGATTGGTCTTCACAACTGTCACTCATTTTTTGGAGATTCATTGATCAAGTGATTTCTCAAATTTTTGCTTAAAAAATAGCTTAGCTGGGTGCAATGGTGTATACCTGTATTTCCAACACTTTGGAGGCTGAGACAGGAGTTTGCCCTCCTACTAGAGTACAATCTCTTTAAAGATTCTGCTACCTCTCACATTGTTTCACTGTAGACCTAGTTTCCAACATGTCATGGAAGATTCTTTCTCAAAAGTTAGCTTTTTTTCTAATTATAAAAATAATATGTGTTCATATCTGAAAATTTAGAGAACGCAGATACACTTTTGGGTAACAAAAACCACATGAGCATCTATGCACACCTACTAATTTTTACATGGCATCACTTTGCATATCCTGCTTTTTTTAGTTGTCAATGGATCTTTATTTTTTTTTTTTAATTTATTTCTGTGTGGTGCTGAAGATGGAACCCAGGGCCTCACACATGCCAGGGCAAGCACTCTACCACTGAGCCATAACTCCAGCCCCCTGCATATACTGCTTTTTTTTTTGACAATAAGTCCTATACATTTCTTCATTTCACTGGATGTTATACAGTGAAATTTTAATTTCAACAGTTTCATTTTATAGATGTATCAAACTTACTAAAATTTTTGAACATTTAGGTTATTGTTAGTCTTTTACTATATTATAAATATCTCTTTGAATATCCTTGTAGCTAAATGTTTGCATGCATCATGAATTACATTTTAAAAATCAATTGTTGTAAGGGAATATCTGGGTGCTATGGTTTGGGTATGCTTTAAGTATGTCCCCCAACATTTCATCTGTTGTATGTTAGTTAGCTTTGTGTCACTGTGATCAAAATACTTGACATAAACAACCTAGAAGAGGAAAGATTTATACTGACTCATGGTTTCAGAGGGTTCAGTACATGGTTGGCTTGCTCTATTGCTCTGGGACTAAGGTAAGGCAGAACACCATGGCAGAAAGGTGTGGTAGAGAAAAGTTGCTCAGCTTATGACATCCAGGAAGCAGAAAGAGACAGAGAAGAAGGGGCAAGAAACAAGATATAGTCCCCTCAGGGCATACCTCCAGTGATCAGCATCCTTCAACAATGCCCCACCTGCCTACAGTTTCCATCACCTCCCAGTAGTACATTTGGATATCAATGGATTAATCCACTACTGAGATCAATGCCCTTATGATCCAATCACTTCCAAAAAGTCCCACCCCTGAACATTACTACATTGTGGACTACACCTTCAACATGTGAGTATTTTGGGGGACATTCCAAATTTAAATCATAACATGTTGGTAGCTTGGTCCCCAGTGTGGCTATATGAGAACTGGAGGAATCTTTGAGATGTGAACTCTAGTGAGAAGTCATTGGGGGCACTGCCCTCAGAGGGATTAAGGTAGTTCTCATGGGACCCTAAGTTAGTTCTCATGAAAGTAAGTTGTTATTCAAGAGTGAACCAGATCCCTGAATCACTCTCTGGTTCCTGTCTCACCATATGATCTCTTTTTCTTGCAATTTCCCCCACCATGAGGCCACCCACCACAATGTTATACAGCTGGGAGCCTTCACCAGAGCTGGTGTCATGATGTTTGAATTTTCTGCCTCCTATACTATACAAATTACCCAGCCTCAGGCATTTTGCTATAACAATGGGAAAAAAGATCAATACACTGGATCAAAATGTACACAAAAATTTTAGGATTTTCATACATACTGAAAAATTGTTATCCCAATATGTCACTCCTCAAGTCCCTGTAGTGTGTGAAACTGCCCAACTTACTGCATTCTTTGGAATATTGGGGAAGCCAGTAGCAGTATGAGGTTTGGAATTAGACAGCATTCTCACGTACTGACCGTATGGCCTTAAGGCAAGTTACTTTAACCTCTCAGACTCTATTTTATCATTTGGGTTACTGTGAGGATCACATGAGCTCATGTATACAGAGTGCTAAGCAAAGCAACTGGTCCATAGTAATCACTCAATAAACAAAATCTATCCTATATTTATAAATTGTTCCTGCCCACTTCTGTTGTCTTATTCCCTGGGAATGGACACAGACTGAGCAAAGTCTTCTAAAATCTCTCCTTGATAGCCAGTATCTACTCCTATCCTCCACACCAGCCCTGAAGTGCTATAAATTTTGTTGCTGTTGTGGGCTTACCTGCTCAGTCCTTACTTTCTTTGCATTCTCTGGTACTAAGTGACTTATGGCAGGGTGGATTGTTAGGCCTTCTACCTTAATTACTATCTTGATTTTTCCTGGGTTGATTATGCTGCAAACCAGTAAAGAGAGACAAACTGGGTTTATAAACTGAAATGATTAATATATCAACAAAAGAGCTACTGTTTATTGAGTTCCTAGTATGTACCAGGCACTTTGCTAAGCCCTTTGCATGGATTGTTTTATTCAGTCTCACAACAGTCCCAGGAGGTTCAAAGGTGGGAGGGGGCTTGCTCAGTGTCACATGACTAGGAAATGGAAGATCTGGGTCTGGACTCCAAGCTTGTCTGACTTCAAAGTCTGTGCTTCTAACCATTTTGCGTGCTCCTCTGTGCAATATGGAAATTTTCAGTGGGAAGGTGTGTATGTGTGTGTGTGTGTGTGTGTGTGTGTGTATGCACGTGTGCACATGCATACACACGCACACAATGTGTGCAACCATGTGTATGTGTGTGAATTTTGTGTGAACATGTATGTCACTGCATATGTACACATGTGAATTCATTGAAATGGTATTTAGTCAGGTCCTACCATATGTCAAGAACTGTGCAAATTCCTGGAGACAAGATGGTGAACAAAAGAGAAATGATATCATCCCTCTTAATGTTTACTGGACAGTGGAGGCCAATATCAAATGAATGAATGAATGAAGAAATGATAGGATTACTGCTATGAAGGATAAACATATTGTAGTCACAGAAAGGAACAAGAAAAGAACAGGAACTTTGGACTATAAATCCAGAGAGTCTTCGGGGAGGGTAGTGTTTACTTTTTGTATGTATAGAAATTAGTTTGGAATAGGGAGTCACAGCCATCATACAAGGGAGCCAGGGCCATCATTCAGGGATAGAGTGGAGGATAGTCCTCTGGCATGGAGGGAAACTGTTCAGTGCTTCTAGAAATTTCAGGGCCTTTCAGAAGCATATATGGGTAAGAACAAGTGGTATCTCTGAGTGTGTTTGGGAAGCAGGGGGAATGGCCTAACAGTTTCACCTAAAGGGGTAGAAGAATGGGCAGAATAAGAAATGGAGACTAGTACTCTCTGGAAAGGCCTGGTTTTAGGACCAAGGGCCTCAGGAATTCTAGAGGCATGGATGGGACTAAGAGGTATGGTCTGATGTCCAAGGTTGGAGTATATGGAGTAAAAGTCATCTGCATTCCTACTGGAAGAAAAATCCCAACCTACCACAAGTGTCTTTGAATCAAATGTTCCTCACATACTCTCCATCTGTTAATGTAGTTTGGGGTTTGAAAAGGCTGCAAAGTCACCCCTGGGCTGTGTTCATTCTCTCTCTCTCTCTCTCTCTCTCTCTCTCCCTCTGTAGCTAAGAAGGGACACTTGAGTTGGAATGTCACCAGTCACTTCTAGTAGCAGGAGTATCCTTGAAACAGTTAAGTATATGGTCTAAGATATTCTCCTCCGCCCACTGTGAAGATGGGCATGGTTGTCAGAGAAGTTGGCTCAAAAAACCTGAGAAAGCATGGCCAACCCAAATGTAGTGTTTCCACACTATGGGCCACCAACAATCAAGCCTTGTCTGGAAGAGTGAGTTTTCCCAAGCTACCTAAAGGTATTGGGTTGTGGTGAACTCACAATTGAGACACCCCATTCATCCCTCCATGCTCCCATCCAAATTGTACTCTAGAGCACCAAGTGACCACATAGGACCATGAACATTGGTACACTACCAACTCCCCTTAACATTTCAGTTAGAGAATTCTGGTAGAGAAGCAGTTAAGAAAAATATTCAAAACACCATGGGTCCTGCTTTCACCATCTCAAGCACTCAGCAACCACCTAAGTCATATGTATGAGATCTGTGGGGACAGTCCAGATGGAAACTGCCCATTTGTCAGAGGCTAGGCTTTGTTTCCAATTTGTGCTTAGGACATGCAGTACCCTCATTCAATATGAAACATGGACAGTGATTATATGAAATCAACTTAATCATTCTGTTTGTGCCACACAGTGCCCTGAATTGCTACTGGCCTGGAGATATCAGTTTTCAAAAATAACATTCATCCCTAAGAATACACCCTAATGTATCTTCTTGTCTTTGATTTCATTAGAAGACTCCAACCATTGCCTATTGCTCATTGTGAATGGTATGTGATGTTGAGCAGATTGTCTGCCACCGTAGGTTTAGGCTTCTTTTGCTTTTAATATCTGCTACACAGAAAGCTGAGGTGTTGGGTGGGGCCACTCCTGTAACACTGGGTTGTCCTCTCAAATGTTTCTATCTTGTACAAAATCCAGTCAAACTGAACTTTAAGGAGAGCTAAGGAAAGGTGCCCATGGAGGGAAAAGGGCCCAGTGTCTCAGGACCTCCTGCCAATCTTCCTTTGTCTTCATCCTCATGTCCCCCTCCTCCAATATCTTGTATAGATGAGAGACTCCATGATTTAAGCATCATCTGGCAGAGTTATTTCCCTCCTGCCCTCTTGTCTGAGTGGGTGTTGAGAATGGACAAAACATCCATCTATGCTGTAAGCTATCTTAGACATTGGAGGTAGCAGATTTAGCTATTAGTTATGATAGGCACAATTAGCATAGTGTCTATGGGACTACAGAAGACTTCATTCCCTACTAGTCAGTCCACACAGACTTGGCAAGAAGAAACTAAGTTGCCTTTTTCATTTTTTTATTTTTTTGTACTGGGGATTAAACTCAGGGGCACTCAACCACTGAGTCACATCCCCAGCCTTATTTTGTATTTTATTTAGAGGCAGGATTTCACTCAGTTGCTTAGCACCTCCCTGTTGCTAAGGCTGGCTTTGAACTCACCATTCTCCTATCTCAGCCTGCTGAGCCACTGGGATTACAAGGCATGCACCACTGGTGGCTGGCTGAGTTGCCTCTTGACACTAACAATTCTTACTTTAAAGATGAGGTCCAAACAATTACTTTTTCACCCATTACTCATTGCTACAGTTCAGTTCCCTAATGGGCTAATCTCTTTGCCACCTTAGTTCAATCTCTTAACATCCCTGTGCCTCAGATTTCTCTGGAAAATGTGGCTTTAACCCCTAGAGTTTTATTAATGACCAACTAACTGTTGCCTGTTTAATAGCAAAAGACAAGTGTTAAACCCTTTATAATGTTCTATAGAGTCCTTCTATTTGGTGAATTTAAAACACTAACTATGAAATAAAGCTAAACAATATCAGCAACTAAACACAAATTAAACACTTTTACTTCTAAAACGTTTAATTAAGGGGCTAATTTGACAAGGTAACAAAAATGTATGTGCAGAGTTGCTCACTGCAATGTTGTTGATATAACTTAAAAAATAGAAGCGACTGAGTTGCCCACAAATATGACATTTGTTAATCCACTATTTTCATATACAGGAATAGTGTATACCCATTTAAAAAGTTGGTGTTTGGCTCTGTTCATTGCTATGGGAGGATATTTGTATATTTAATGAAGCAAAATCAGCTTTAATAATGATACATGTTGTGAAGAGAATGTATACATGAATAGACACAAATCCTAGAAAGAAATAGGACTGAAGGAGTACGAGTGTTTATGAATACTATGATTAGTGTGTATGTGTATTTCACTTTTTAAAAATTTTCTTCAAGTTAAAAATACAGTATGTATTAACCTAAAAAAACAGGTGCATCCATTTTAAAAATGATAAGTAAACACCTGACATGTGTCCTACATCTTTTCTTCCAGATGGTGACATGCCACCAAATCAGTGGCGTTTCTCTTCTCCATGGACAAAGTCACAGCCGGACGTGTCTCATGCAAATAGCACCAACAACAGCAGCTTGAATGTATCTGGTCCTGTGGCTGTGGATCAGTATCCACTGTCCCTGCCTGAGGCCCCCTCTACTCATCCTCGGGAGCTGTGGCATTTCCCCTCCCTAGCCAGCCCCAGGTCCCCAGAGCCTGGCTACTCTCATGTCTTTCCTGATGGGCACCTGGTTCCAGAACCCCGGCCTGATGGGAAATGTGAGCCTCTCCTAAGTCTCCTCCAGCAAGACAGATGTCTAAACTGCCCTCAGAAATCTGCCACGAGGGAGGATCGCAACCCTGTCCAGATAGCCGGAAGCACAGGATTGCTTCTCAACCTACCTCCCAGATCAGTCCACTGTAAGGAAATGCTTACAGATACATGGAGGATTGCCTCCAATGGGTTGTGGTCAAGAGTGAGTTGGCATTAGATGGGTGCTAAGGCTAATTTCTGCCACTCTGGATATAGGGTTTCTGCTGAGGGATGGAATGTTTTATATAAATATTACACATATTTTCACTAGGCTTCATTAACACTCACAGTTTTATGGTTAAAGAGTCACATAGATTGCCAGCCAGATGGAATTGGCCCTCAAGACTCACTCCAGTCTGTTGACTTGGCCTTTCCCTAGAAAAATGATGGACTGCTGCCTGAAATTGGAGGGTCCCACATCTACCTCATTGGGAGCCATTAAATAATCTGTTTGCAAAACAGAGCTCTGTGACGTACCTACAGGCTTGAACGTTATGCTCCAAACAGGTTGAAAACTTGCAATGATGCCAGGTTCCTGGGCAAAAACAAGGGCAATCTATACCAACCATCTGCTCCACACATTAAAATTCAAAGCGACTGAAGAGGCAGTCCCATTGCTGCCTGGAGACAGCTGTCTGTGGCTTCCTGCTCGGTTTCCCTTGAGTCATTGCCCCCTGATGGCTACATCTCCCTGAACTGAAAACTCTTTTAAGGATCGGTCACTTTTTCATTTACTCACTCACCAAACAAATATTTAATTAGGGTCTACTATATGCAAAGTACCCATCAGAAACAGGACTTCCTGTATTGTAAAAGGACAGAACTGGAATGAATTATGCTTTCAGTAAAAAAGTATCTACTCTGCTGAAAGATTGCCCTTCCTAGGAAATACTTGTAATAGCATATATATGTTATATGTTTATAGGTTCGTGTGGCCAAGTCTGCATTCTGTTCTCTGGATTAATTTTGTTTTGCAATCCTCTAGTCTGTACATATCTGTGGTTCTATGCCTGAAAGAAATTACTGGAAGCTGCCTTTACTGTGAACTAAAGATATAGTACACAAAGAGCCTGTTAAGCATAGCCTGCCTAAGTCCAGCACTGGGTTCCATCCTAATGTTTCACAACAAATTTCTCATAAAATAACTTTGTGTCATTTCTAGAGTTTGATTAGCAATGCATGCAGAGAGTAAATCGTAAAAATGTCAAGCTTGGGATACCAGTGAAAATTTCCATCCTATACCCTTTTTCAAAATCTTATCCTACTGGATTCAGAGGGAAAATCAAACCAACTGTGTTTGTGTATACGCCTGTGCAGACACATAGCAGAACCCTTATTCAACAGTCGGTTAGAACACGCATGGCTCAAATCATCATCTTTCAAACATAATGACTGTATACACTTCAAATCCAATTCAGCAAATATTTAGTGAGCCTATACTATAAGCCAAGCACATTATGGCAAACAAACTGATAATACAGGCATTATCCTATTCCTGAAAGCTCTAGACAAAAATTCATGAACAAAGGTTCATCATCAAAGTCTCAACTGTTGTGAGCTCTTCAAACGTTCCTACTAATGTTGACAATCAGTCATATTCACTGGTGACTCACCAGGAACTGTTGAGGAAGTGACCTTTAATTAGGAACACTGTCTATAAGATGGGAACAAGTTCCAAGAGGCCTTAAGAATAGAAGCGTCTTTGATTTTTCATGTTACGAGAAAATATGCCAGGTGTCCATACACTGAGAGACAGGCCATCTGGGGCCCCTGGGGGCCTGCTGGGCACTTTTTAACCCAGCCCTTTTTATTCTTTTTATTCTTTTCCAGGTAAGAAAATATATGTCTCCCCCAGTCATGGACCTGCCAGTCCCAGCCTTGCAAATGAAAGTAGGTATCCAGTTCAGCCTTTGATAGTGGGGTTCTGTATCCTGAGAACAAATTTGAGGAGCTTATATTGTTAAAAATCAAGGTCCCCAGAAGCTTATAGGAGCCTTGTTCCTATTATTTGGGATTCCCATGGATAGAATTGGTTTCATTGAGTCCAAGTACTTCATATCTTATAAAATTTCTTACATATTTTCTCATTTTGATAGAGAAGCAACTCTATTGAGTCCTTTTCTCTGAGCCCAACTTACCTGAGGTAACCAAGGTGACTCACAATAATGAACAAATCCATGAGGATTAGCTTGCTTTGTCCCAGATGCTCAGTTTTCAGCTTAGCACATAGGGCCACTCCAGGACTCTGATCAGGGAAAATATGACTGAAGCCCAAGACAAAGACTGTGGGCTCCATGCTCAATTTGAAAGTGGAATTCATAGGAACTTCAAAATCAGGGTAACCTGGGTGAAGGAGAGGATCTGCATGATATAGGTTCAGGATCCAAATCCCAGCTTCATTACTTTAGCCTCAGGAACTTGGTCACATTTCTTAAGGTCTCTATGCCTCAGTTGTTGTATTTGTAAAGTAGGGGTAAAAACATTGCTCACCTTATAAAGTTTCTATGAGCATTAAATGAAATAGTGTATGCAAATACTTAGGATGAAGCTTGGCACATAGTAAGCCATCAAAATGTGTAGGATTTTTGGAGGGCATCCTGGGTATCCCAAACTATGTTCCAGTTGTGTGTTTCAGAGAGGACCAAAAGGAAGAAACAGCACCACAGCCCGGATTTCAAGCATTTTACAGTCCAGTGTGAAGAGGGGTTGAGGGTGATATATAGTCCCCCACTAAAATGTCAGTTCAATGAGGACTGAGACTTTGAAGTGTGTACTGTCATGTCCCAATACCTGCAGGAATGCTTGGCACAGAGGTCCATACGTATTTGTTGAATGAATGAATGAATGCTAGAAACAATAAAATAACATTTTAAAAGGAAATGATGCAGGGAAAACCTGCCCAAATAGTAAAACTTCATCTTTTTGAGGCTGTTGTGGAAAACAAATCAACCAATCATCTTCAGTGATTAACTAGGTGAGGAGAGACATTTAGGGCTAGTTGGAAGGTCTATGATTGAGTCAGGCTTTACTTAAGTTCAGGCCCAAGTTCAGCTCGCAAGTCAGGACTGTGATATCTCCTAAGTATTTGTTAATAGTTTCTATATTATTTTATTGAAAGTCTTGGAATTACTGATAATGTAATGATGCTTTCTATTGTTCATAGGCCCACAACAACAACAACATTTATTGGTGTTGACTCTGAGCCAGATACCAAACACATCATTCTGCTTAGTCCCCACCAAGAACTTGTGATATGTATACGAGTATATCCTAGGTAGTTTATGCAATAGATATTCAGTAAATAATGATTGAATAAATGAATATCTCCACTTGATAAATGAGGAATCTGAGTCTCAAACAGCTGAAAGGACTTGCCTTCAGATTACACAGCACTTGCAAATGATAGATGTAATATTGCCTCTTTGTTCTCATGGTGTTATATAATCCTCAAAGCAATTCCAACTTAAATAAATTGCATAATAGTAAAAATTAGTGACGGGTGAGACTAATTCACTCTACATGGGTTTACTGTCAATCTGTGGTTAGGACACTATTCTAGCATAAAAATGAGAGATGCAGAAATTTCAGAAAGCAAGCAAAAGAACAAATAGCAATATTACCTTGGGAAAAGGGTACAGGGATGACCTTCTCTTGCAAAGAGGATTTGAGAGAAAGCAGGGAAAGGGTGTGTGACTATGTCAACAGTCTCAAGCTTGTCAGCCTAATACTATTGCTCTGGGAAGAGGGAGGCTGCATGGAATATAGAGGGGAGAGGGAGACCTTGGAGCTCAAGGAAGGTGACCACAAAACCCAGCAAAGCCAGGGTTCTTAAGGATGACATCAGTCTCCCCAACTTGCCCAATGTTAAGATTCACTGAACTTGTTATCTGCCTGAATTATGTGCCCCTCTTCCTGTGGGGTAGATCTGGTATGAGACACAGTTGCATCTGCTTGTGTTCTAATTCTTTACGGATTTTATATTAACTTCATTTTGAAGTGACCCGCATGAACTTTTCAGTAGGAGTTCTTGTTCCAAAAGATTTCCAATGTGAGGTTCCAGATAAATATGCTGCAACGGAAGTAAGACAGAGACTCTCCCATCCCTCCCATATGGACTTAACCCCCTCATGTACCTATGAGGTAGGAATCATGTGGCGCCAAAGAGCAATCAAAGCCAGAGGGTGGTTGGAGAGAGGTTAGAGAGGCATTCTGGAGGTGAGTTCCATAAACGTTGGTGCCAAAAGTTTTAGTGGGTTTATTTTGTCTGTAGAACTAGACAGTGGTTGTACAGTAGTACTTCAATATATACAGATATTTGCCAGAAATATTGCTATTATATGTATTGGAGATGTAATAGTGAATAAAACTGTCTTGGTCCCTGTACTCACACAGTTAATAGTTTAGTGGGGAAGATATATTTGCCCCACCCCCAGAAAAAAAAGAAGAAAACAAAATATTTCCAAGTTATGGTAAGGAAACACTCAAAATGTTGAAATAGTTTAAAAAAGATGGCAGCAACTTTAGATAAGATGGTCAAAGAAAGCTTCTCTGAGGAAGTGTCATGAGAGCAGGGACCCAAACAAGTGAGAGAACCAGCTTTGGGAAGAACTGGGCAGGAGATGGAGGGAGGTAGAGGAAGCTGAATTGTGTGTGAGGAATGGGAAAAAAAGATCAGTGTGGGTGGAGTTCAGTGAACAAAGGAAGAATGTGGCACAAAACAAGGCTGGAGAGGTACGCAGAGGCCACGATGACACAAGGGCTTTTGCCTAAAGTTGGGAGTTTAGATTTGATATCCTAAGTAACTTGAGGAGTGATGGGAGGATTTTAAGTGTGAGTCAGTTTGCATCTAATAAGGTCACAGAAAGCATTGTGGGAGGATAGATGGGAAAAAGGCATCAATGAAAAAAGAGATGAGTTAGGAGGCAAGAAGTGGGAGAGAGGCCGGTTGTAGTGGCACATAACTGTAATTCCAGCAGCTCAGGAGGCTGAGGCAGGAGGATGGGCAGTTCAAAGCCAGCCTCAGCAACTTAGTGATACCCTAAGCAACACAGCAAGACCCTGTCTCAAAATAAAATAGAAAAAAGAGCTGTAGATACTACTCAAAGGTTGAGTGCCCCCTGGGTTCAATCCCTGGCACCAAAAAAAAAAAAAAAAAAAAAAAAACAGTGGGAGAAGAAGATGATGGCCTGGGTTAGGGACTTTTAGGCTTAGGACTTGGTAATGGATTTGATGAGTGGTGAGGAGAAGTGAAGAAACTAGCTTAGCTCTTGTTACCTGCTTGAGCGACTGGTTGAAAGATGGTACATGTAGCAAAATGAAGACTGTAGATGAACACAACTCTGTTTTGGCCATGTTAATGTTAAGGTGCCTATGAGACATCTAAGTAGACACATCTTTTAACTAGTTGTGTATGTGAATGACAAGTTCATAAAAGTCTGGGTAAACATTTGGAATTTATCAGTATAGTATATAAATTGCATTTAAAGCCATTGGATATGATCACCTAGAGGATGTAGATGAGAAGAGAGGAGCACAGAGGACAGAGTCCTAGAGCATGCCAATATTTTGAAGTTGGGGACATGAGAAACTAATAGTAGAGATAGACAAGGAGCAACAAGTGTGGTAGGAGAAGAACTAGGGCAGTATGCTATATAACAGAAACTAAAAGAGGAGAGTGTTTCAAAACAGAAGGAATAATCAGCTGAGTCAAAAGCAACCAAGAGGTCAAATAAAGGAGGACAGAAATTTCTATGGGATGTGGTATCAAAGATGTTGTCAAACTTGTTAAGAGCAGTTTTTCTTATGCAATGTGGACAGAAGTCAGGTTGGGCAGTGTTAAAGAATGAATGGGAAGTAAGAAAATAGAGACAGTAAGCACCAGCAGCTTCTTCGAGAAGTTTGGTATTGAAGCAGTAAAGAGAAATTAGGTGACAGCTAAGGACATTAGTAAGGTTTGAAGTCTTTAAAAGAAGGTAAATACCAGAACCTATTTGTTTGGTAATGGGAATGGTCCAGTGAAGATGAAGACATTGATGGTATGAAGGATGGGGATGACTTCGTGGGAGAAATCATTGAGAAGATAGAAGGGTCTTAGAAGTATTGACAATTGACAGGAAGAGAGACTATTGTGTCATTGAAAATACATAGGATAAGAGGGAGAGACTCAGAGGAAGCATGCCTGTGTGCCCTGTCGCTTGCCGTATCATACTGCAATGATTTTGGATGAATGTCCCCCAAGGGGCCATGTGTGAAGACTTGGTCCCCAGGAAGCAGTATTGGGAGATGTTGTGGACTTATAACAGGTGGGACCTAGTAAGGGATTGTGGGACCCCATTAGTCCTTTCCTCTCCCTCTACTTCATGACCAAGATGTGAGTTCTTTCTCCAACAGATGTTCCTGCCATGATGTGCTACCCTCACCACAAGTCCAAACCCATGGGTCCACCTAATCTTGGACTTGGACCTCCAGAATCATGAGCCAAAATAAACCTCTCCTTTCTTCATTAGGAGTCTCAGGTACTTTGTTGTGGTAGTGTGCAGTTGACGATACAGATGTCATGCACTGCTTTGGAACTGCCAATAAGAAAAGCATCACAAGATGCAGTCCCTTGACTTTAGACCAAAACTGTGGACCGAAATAAACCTCTTTTCTTTATAACTTTAAAAAAAAGAAAGTACATAGGAAGGAGGATCATAACACAGACACAAATAGACTTGCAGGCTTGCTGGTGGGGAGATTAAAAAGTACTAATCTATGATTTCCATTTTCCTAGTCAAACATGGGGCAGGTTCATCAGGTAAGAATGAGTATGGGATGTTTGAACATAATATGAAAGTGTGAAAAAGTCTTCTTAGGCATGGGGAAAACAAGCCTGCTAATGGACAAACTAATCAGGATCTCTCAGAGATGAGCTGATATTTGAAATCGTGAATTTCAAGTGGAAGTGGGTCAGCTAACAAATGATGTTGGGTTAGTGTGATGTGCACAGAAGGCAAATGGATGGCTTGTTCAGGGTTGAGATTGTGGTGAGTGAGATGATGGACAGAGAAAAAGGAAAAGGAATTGAAGGTATTTGCCAGTGAGTTATTACACCATGAGATCATGGTATCTAAAATGCACACAGAGGGAAATGGAAGCAGGTGGAAGTTGATGAGCTAGTGGAGGTTATGGGGTGAAGATTACTTAAGCCAGTGAAATAGGAGGTAGTGGTTGTAGTGCAAATGTTTGAAATACAGATTGCAAGGGTTCTATCTGAGTGGGTGCTGACAGAGTCTAGGGTGTGACCATGGGAACAGGTGTACAAGTTAATTAGAGATGAGGAGCATGGCAAAAATCATGGAAGTAAAGCAAAGTAAGGACCAGTAGCAAATTGAAGAGGTAATTCGGTGGTAGAGCACTTGCCTAGCATGCACAAGGCCCGTCCCATCCTTAGCATCAACCAATCAATCAATCAGTCATCAGTTTAAATAAAAGGAATCCCAGTGACTTGGGAGGCTGAGACAGGAGGATTGCTCATTCAAAGCCAGCCTCAGCAAGGCCCTAAGGAACTCAGTGAGACCCTGTCTCTAAATAAAATACGAAAAATGGCTGAGGGATGTAGCTTAGTGGTCAAGTGTTCAATCTACAGTACCAAATTTAAAAAAAAAAAAAAAGAAAAAGAGGAAAGAAAAAAAGAAACCACATTGTCATTATAATACAGGCTCTATTTTTATCCACATTGACAGATGGGCAAATTGAAGTTTTAGGAGGTTAAGTAACTTGCCCCAGTGAGTAAATGACAGTTTCCTCTGACTTCAAAGTGCTTGGTACTACCCAGTAAGCTAAGGTGCAGCTTGACTACACAATAATTCAACTCTATCACCTTTAGAGACACTGCTTCCTTAAACCAAATAATAATGAAGATTTATTAAACATATATGTGTCTGCTGCTGGGAGTTTTATGTACATTTGACTGAATCCTCACCAGAATCTTAGAAAGTAGTTATTAATATCTCCATTTCACATGAGGGCAGTAGAACTCAGATAGGTTTGGTAACTGAGCCGAAGTCACACTGCTAGGCAGTGCTGGGTCCAGGACTCAAGCCTGGGCTCATCTGACCTCATAGCTATCCTCTTTTTCATCATGCTTTTCCTATTTTTCAGGAAGCCAATCTCCAGAGAGAAGAAAAGATCTGTACTTTTATTAACCTCCATTTGAAGAAGAGAAATAGTTTTTCTAAACCTGCTTATGATTTTCTACTGTGAATCCACAGGGTCTAGAGACCTCACTGTCCTTTTCTTTTTCTGGCACTAAATAACATTAAATCAGAAGCAAGTTTCTGCTCTCCCTAAGATTGTGCGTTTCTCTTCCTTGGCAATATGCCATATGAGAGAATTTTCCAAACTTGCTAAGTGATTTCCCAGCATGTTAAAGAGCTGTGCCAGGGTAGAGAGTATAGAGGCCTGCCTGCTTGTTTATACCCACTGCCTTTTTACTTAGAGATCACAGCATCTTTTTTCTCCCTGGCAATAACCTTTGAACCAAGACTAACCACATGGTATTTATTTTATGCCTTTGTCCCATGATCCCAAATGGATTGTTGTTGTTCTGTTTTATTTTGTTTTTGTGGTGCTGGGGCCTTGTGCATGCAAAGTAAGCAAGCAGTCTACCAACTGAGCTATATCTCCAGCCTCCCAAATGGATTGTTGTGTCAAGAACAGCCTGAAGCTTTCAGTCTTCATTAGACTGTGGTCAACTTCACTCCTTCCTGTACCAAAAGCAAAATGAAAAGGAAGTGGGCAAGACCTACCAAGAGTGGGTTGAGGTTGTGGGCTCTCTACATTTCCAACTGAAGTCTGGAAAGAAGCCAAGAAGTCTACATCTGCACTTGATGAATGAAATACTTTCACTTGGAAAATTTGATTCCTCAATTCCAAAAAAAAAAAAAAAACATGATTGCAAATGGAATTATTGAGAAGCCTAAGAACCTAACTTTTTGGAAGTTGAAAAACGTGCCCCTTCCCACATTAGGCCTGTTGCTGGAACAGAATTTGCTGTAGCAAGAACATTTCTTGGATATGGTTCTGTGAATTTCTCTTTCTCTGCCATGATGTTGAGAACTCTGGCATCTGACCCCACATGAATACTTGCAACATCTTTAGTCAAGTTGAAGGAGTAAGGCAAGGCTTGGTTCAAGACATGGCAGCAGAACCTTCCTGCAGAATGTTCCAGATAAAATGATAATTACCGATCTGGTAGACAGCCTTGTGTCTAGTATGAGCTGGGAGTTTGCCCTTTGACAATCCCAGAATCCCCTGCCATCGATGTTCTCTATTTGTGTCCCACTTGCTCTTGAGTAACAGCTAAGAGGATGAATAATAATAAAACTACTTTTACAGATTACCCTGTCCTGAATTCTAAGGTTTTTCACACTCACTCTCTCATTCAAACTTTCCAGAAACCCTTAGATGGACATTATTATATTCATTTAATATCGGTGGATACTGAGGCTTAGAGAGGGTAAATGTCCTGACCCAAATCACATAGTCAATAACAGAACCAACACTGAAATCCTGGTGTCTGAACTCAGTGCTCTTTTTCTCTCCATCATAAGGTACTTGTCAAGGGCTAATATCAGCATGCCTCTTAGATACTTGTTACTGCTATCTACTGTGTTAATAAAGACCATGATTTTTCTATGAGTGCACTGTGATTTGGGGCAATTCTTCTATTTCAACAACATTTTTTTTTCCAGTGCATTACTTATATTTCCACCATTAAGCCAGATGAAAAAAGACCTAGTCAGTAGATTTTCCCTTGAAGTTGGGTGCCTTCAAAAGCTTTGTTCTTTTTAGGTGATGGTTGGGAAAATTTGGAGTGGAAGCTAAGCTAATTCTAGTGCTTGTGATTACTAATTACACATTTCTGTTTATCTTGGCTCATTTTAGAAAGATTCATCTGTGTTAGAAGATAAAATGCATCATTAGAATTGAACTATTTTTTTTTTTTGTACCAGGGACATTTAACCACTAAGCCACTTCCCTACATCTTGCTTAGGGTCTCACTAAGTTGCTGAGGCTGACTTTGAACTTGTGATCCTCCTGCCTCAGCTTCCCAAGCGCTGGGATTACAGGCTGTGCCACTGTACCCTGCTCAGAATTGAACTCTTAATAAAGTTTAGGGAAAAGAAGAAATGATTCAAGAAGAACTGGTACCTCGGGTAGCCTGGGTGATCTAATAACATTTACCTACAAATCCCTAGAAGTTCTCTTTTGAATAATGCCAAAACCAGTAATCAATTTTCCCACTTCAATAAAGACAAAAGAAAAGCCCCTGTGTTGCTAAGAGACCCCCAACTCCTCTGACATATACAGATAAATACTTGCTTAGATCAACTGCTGCTTAATCTCAGACTTAGATTTCTGGTTTTCTATATTCATTCTGATTTCGCTTTCCTGCTTTATTTCCATGTGCTAACTTTATTAAAAAGCACTTCTTTAATTTACTTTGGAATTTTACTCTTATAATAAAAAAATACTCCTCCTTCCACCCTATAAGATATGTACCACCCTTTACACAAAAAAGTGAGGTAGTTGTCCCCAGTGCATTATCTCTATGGCTTCATCTACACTCTAGTTGATAATATTGAGCAATGGTAGATGAGTGGAATGTAGGGGGTGGCATTTTTTCCCATCAGATTGATCAAGGTCTTGCAACCATAGAAAGTCAAGGTCCAATAGGGATAGAATCCATAAATCTCATTCACATCACTCTCTATATTTTTGAGAAACTGACAAATGACCTAATTGACTGACTCAAAAGCTGCCTTGGTACTTACCTCCCACTTCCAAACACACACCCATGCCTGACCTTTACAATTTGGAAGAACTGAAATTACTTCATGGACTGGAAACTCTCACATACTTGAATGATGCCTGTCTGAAAAAAACAAGGCAGGTGACAATTTCCTTTTCTTGTAAAGACTATTATAAAAATTCCAAATAAAAATGTTATTTGCAGATATAATCAAAGCTTGCATTTAAGTATTTTTCTATTTTAAAAACCTATATAATAGATTTATTATATACTATAGTATATATACTATATTGCATAGTACCTAATATTGAAAATAAAACTATCCCTCCACAAATAAATGTTAACTAAAAAGTTATTTTTTCTCCCAGATTAATAGTAAATGCTGACTTTTCCCTAATAATTTCTCCAGTTTAACATAATTGAAAATAATTTTGTAAAATATTTGTATTTTCAAAATATAAAGTAATAATGCAATAGTCCATTTCAGTTCCTATAATGGGTAGGGTTTTAAAGTACTGTATTACCCATTTGTAAAGGGAAAGTTAGCACTTTCATGTTTTGTTATTCATTTTTTTTTTTTTTTTGGTACAGGGATTGAACCAAGGGCATTTAACCACTGAACTGCATCCCCAGCCCCCCCTTTTTTTTTATTTTGAGACAGGATCTTGCTAAGTTGCTGAGGCTGGCCTTGAACTTGTTAACCTCCTGCCTCAGCCTCCCAAGTGGCTGGGATTACAAATGAATGCTACCACATCCTGCACTTTCATGGTTCTTTAGGGGAAAAAAGACAGGAGATTATCATTTCTTTGGTTTCCTGTTACCACAGATGGGGGAAGTTTTATCATTTAAACATGATAGGATATTTCAAGTGGGAGAACAGTTCCCATTTGAAGCTGAAATGGGTTATATCTAGGACATGCGGAGATGGTTTCATCTTGGCTGTCTCTGAAGCACTTTCCATGGAGTATGTTAGCCTACATACAGGAAGTTAACACCACAGCAGTGGTCACCAACTTGTTGTGGGTTTTCTTTTGACCCTGTCACACATGTAACACATTGTTGGCACCACTGTGATAGTCCTAGAGAACCTGCCTGGAATAAATGAATTGCATATGTTCTAAACTGATTAGCAGCAGTTTAAAAATGAGGAAGAAGAAAGAGAAGGTAAAGAAATTAGTGTAAATCCTGTCCACTTTTTATTTAACCCAAGTATTTTGGTGGGGAAAACAAGTATCTATTGCTTAGCATGTGTAAACTTACAGTCTATATTTATGAGACCATTGTTTAAAGACTATAAATTATGAAAATACACTAATGAATTTTAAATTTCATTCAACACACCAAAAATACTGCATTCCTGTGAATTTTTATAGATAAGTGGTGATTAAAGAAATGACTGGGTTGTAGCATTTTCATAAGAATTGTCATTTTATCATTATTTATAAGTTTATAATTTCTGAAAGTTCTTCTCAAAAATAAATTTGGTTATTTTATTCTTTACTTTAATGATTTTGCATGTTTAGGAGCAAGTTAACCTATATATTTACAGCAGTTACAGTTACTGTTTTGGTTGAAAATTGTCACTCTCCACTAATATTTCCAAATGAGAAGTCTTTTTTTAATTTTTGGTGGTGCTGGGGATTGAACCCAGGGCCTTGTGCATGCTATGCAAGTACTCTACCAACTGAGCTACATCCCCAGGCTGAGGAGACTTTCTTAATGCAAGTCTGGACTGAGAATTAAGTCACCTGGGTTCTGGTTCTAGCTGTGCCTAAGTAAATAATCTAATGCTACACCTCAAGGCCCTAGGAAAGGACAATTGGTTTCAGTAAACTTCTTCATCACTGTGAACAAAAGACCTGAAAAAAAAAAAAAACAATTTTAAAGGAGAAGTTTATTTGGAGACCACAGTTTCAGAGGTTTCAGTCCAAAGATAACCAACTCCATCATTCTGGGCCAGAGATGCGGCAGAACATCCAGGCAGAACAGTGTGAAGAAGGAAAGCAGCTCAGGATATGGCTATCAGGAAGCAGAGAGAGGAACAAGATATAAGTCCCAAAGACCTGACCCCAGTGGCCTACCTCCTCTAGACACACCGTACCTGCCTACAATTACTACTCAGTTAATGCATATCAGTGGATTAATCCACTGATTATGTTAAGGTTCTCATAAACCAATCATTTCACCTCTAAAATTTCTTACGTTGTGGCACACATGAGCTGTTGGGGGACATCTCCTATCTCTACTATAATACAAATTAATTCCAAAATCGGTAGAAGACAGGAAATACTTAAGATTAGAACCAAAATTAGTGGAAATGATAATTTTAAAAATACATGAGATTAATAAAACAGAGTTGTTTCTTTGAAAAGATAAACAAGATTCATAAACCCTTAACCAAATTAACCAAAAGAAGGAGAAGACCCAATTCAACAAAATTAGAGATGAAAAAGGAGTTGTCACCACAGACATTTCTGATATCCAGAGGATCATTCGAAACTGTTTTGAAAATTTATACTCCAATCAACTGGAAAATCTAGAAGATATTGACAAATTTCTAGACACAGATAAACTGCCCAAATTGCATTAAGATGATATAGAAAAGCTAAGCAGACCAACATCAAGCAATGAGATTGAAGCAGCTATTAAAACCCTTCCAACAAAGAAAAATCCAGGACCAGATTCTCAGCCAAGTTTTACCATACCTTTAAAGCAGAATCAATGCAAGTCTTCCTCAAATTATTCCATGAAATAGAAAGGGAGGGAATAGGATGGTTTCAAGATGGCGGCCTAGAGGGTGGCTGCATTTCATGTTGCTCCAGGACTCAGGATTCAAAAGAGGAGATATTGAGACACTTGGGACCAACTCAAAGCAGCCGGGTGACTCTCTCCCGTTGGGAAGGCATCCCGAATGGGACGGTGGTCCCGGAACGCAGGGAACTTTGTGAAGTAGAGCTGCCGGCGAGACACCACTCCCCCCACTGGAGCAGTGAACGCGGACAACTGGGAGCGTCGTAAAGGAGGCCACTTGGCACAGCGCTGGGACTTGGAGCAACCACTGGGGCTCCGGCAGCTGCCCAGGGGAGGAGTGGCGAGGAGAGCTGTGTGGACTCAGAACACCGGGGCCTGCCCTGAGGAGGAGCGTGGCCACTTGGATTCGAGGTGACTGCACCAGAGCTACAGGCGGTTGCCAGAGGAGAAGCTCCGCGGCGAGCTGTTTGGACTCAGGGCGACTGCTTCTGAACACCGGGGCCGGACCTGAGGACGAGGACGAGGAAGAGGAGCGCAGCCGCTTGGATTCAGGGTGACTACACCAGAGCTACAGGCGGTTGCCAGAGGAGGGGCTGCGTGGAGAGCTGTTTGGACTCAGACCACTTCTGAACCCCGGGGCCTGCCCGGAGGACTAGGAGGAGGAGGAGGAGGAGCGCGGCGGGTCGTTTGGACTCGCAGTGACTGCATTAGCGCTCCAGGCGGCTGCTCAGAGGAGAAGGCGAGTGGTGAGTTGTTTGGACTTAAAGTGACAGCTCCTGAACACAGGGGGGCTGCCTGGAGGAGAAGCATGGTGGGTCGCTTGGTCTCGAGTGGCCGCACCAGAGCTCCGGGCGGTTGCCCAGAGGACCCGTGCAGCGGGTCACGTGGATTCAGAGCCACTCAGAGCGACTGCTCCTGAACACCCGGGGGGTTATCTGGAGAAGGAGGAGGAACGGGGAGGGTCACTTCGACTCGGAGTGATTGATTGCCCAGGGTTACGGGTGGTTGGTGGGAGAAGGAGGCACGCAATGAGTTTCTTGGACTCCTAGTGACCGCACCGGAATACTGGGCGGCTATCTGGAGGAAGAGGCGTGTGGCGGGCCTCTGGGACTCAGAGCGATTGTTCGGGGCCCCAGGTGGCTGCTCAGAGGAGGGGCCGCATAGCCAGGCGATTAGGTGCAGAGCAGGGTCCCAGGATCTAGGAGACTTCTTGGTGGAAGAGCCGCACAGAGACAGGCTTAGGGCGGAGCGAAGGTTCCAGGCCTGCGGGCAGATTCTCTGAGGAGGGGCAGACTAAGGAGATTTATCTGCGAAGGGTGAGGCTCCCAGGCCCAGGAGGTAGGGCCGGGCCCCTGGGAACTTTGCAGAGGAAGGCAGCCCAGCCCAGGCGGTAGCTGTAAATTGAGGGGAACCTCTAGGAGGGAACTGACCAGCGACAACTCCCCACCGGGTGAGTCTTCCCTGCTGGGTGAGGTTTCCCAACAAGGACGGTAAAACCAGAGACTCAGGCCCAAACAGGCCTTGCCTCAGCCCACAGCCTAGGTCCCCTTTGGATGACCATTGGTTAACAAGTGGAGGCACCTCTGCCCACTAGCAGGGATTATACCCCACCTGAAGGCCACCACTCCTAGAGAGGCAGCTTCCTTGTGGAGCACCGCATTATCAACTTCCTCCAAGATTTCAGCCTACTGAAGGCTAAGGGGGATATATATATAGAAATCTTCAGGGACATTGTAAGTCAATAGAGGAAATCTGCAATATCTCAGCGGTCCACTGATACCTGAACAATATGAGAAAACAAGGAAAGAAAATGCTGCAAACAAATCTAGATGTTACATCAATAAAACCCAATGACAGCATGGCAGAAGAAATGACAGAAAAGGAGTTCAGAATGTACATAATTAAAATGATCAGAGAAGCAAACGATGAGATGAAAGAGCAAATGCAAGCATTGATTGATCGCACCAATCGACAGTTAAAAGAGCAAATACAGGAAGCAAAAGATCATTTCAATAGTTAGAGATATTGAAAAAAAACCAAACAGAAATCCTTGACATGAAGGAAACAATAAACCAAATTAAGAACTCCATAGAAAGCATATCCAATAGGATAGAACACCTGGAAGACAGAACCTCAGACATTGAAGACAAAATATTTAACCTTGAAAACAAAGTTGAACAAACAGAGAAGATGGTAAGAAATCATGAACAGAATCTACAAGAACTATGGGATATCATGAAAAGGCCAAATTTAAGAATTATTGGGATTGAGGAAGGCCTAGAGAAACAAGCCAAAGGAATGAACAATTTATTCAATGAAATAATATCAGAAAATTTCCCAAATCTGAAGAATGAAATGGAAAATCAAGTTCCAGAGGCTTATAGGACTCCAAATACACAAAATTACAACAGACCCACACCAAGGCACATTATAATGAAAATACCTAACATACAAAATAAAGACAGAATTTTAAAGGCTGTGAGAGAAAAGAACCAAATTACACTCAGGGGGAAACCAATACGGATATCAGCAGATTTTTCAATCCAGACTCTAAAAGCTAGAAGGGCCTGGAACAACATTTTTCAAGCCCTGAAAGAAAATGGATGCCAACCAAGAATCTTATACCCAGCAAAACTTACCTTCAAATTTGACGATGAAATAAAATCCTTCCATGATAAACAAAAGCTAAAAGAATTTACAAAAAGAAAGCCAGCATTACAGAACATTCTCAGCAAAATGTTCCATGAGGAAGAGATGAAAAACAAAGAAGCAAATCAGCAAAGGGAGGAATTATCCTAAAGGAATTGTCAAATAAAGGAGGAAACAAGTTGTGTCAAACAAATAAATAAACAAAATTTAAAAAATGAACCAAATGACCGGGAAACCAAATCATTTCTCTATAATAACCCTGAATGTTAATGGCCTGAACTCATCAATCAAAAGACATAGACTGGCAGACTGGATTAAAAAGAAAGATCCAACAATATGTTGCCTGCAAGAGACTCACCTCATAGGAAAAGATACCCATAGACTAAAGGTGAAAGGATGGGGAAAAACATACCATGCACATGGACTCAGCAAAAAAGCTGGAGTATCCATCCTCATTTCAGATAATGTGGACTTCAAGCCAAAGTTAGTCAGAAGGGATAAAGAAGGTCATTTCATACTGCTTAAGGGAAGCATAAATCAGCAAGATATAACAATCATAAACATCTATGCCCCAAACAGTGGCTCATCCATGTATGTCAAACAAATCCTTCTCAATTGCAGAAACCAAATAGACCATAACACAATAATACTAGTTGATTTTAACACACCTCTATCACAACTGGACAGATCTTCCAGACACAAATTGAACAAAGAAACCATAGATCTCAATAACACAATCAATAATTTAGACTTAACGGACATTTATAGAATATACCATCCAACCAAGAGCGAATACACTTTCTTCTCAGCAGCACATGGATCCTTCTCTAAAATAGACCATATATTATGCCACAAAGCTAATGTTAGCAAATACAAGAAGATAGAGACACTACCATGTATTCTATCAGATCATAATGGATTGAAGTTAGAAATAAATGAAAGAGTAAAACACAGAAACTATTCCAACATCTGGAGATTAAACAATATGCTATTATATGATGAATGGATAACAGAAGATATTAGGAAGGAAATTAAAAAATTCTTAGAGGTAAATGAGAACAAAGAAACATCATATCAAAATCTCTGGGACACTATGAAAGCAGTACTTAGAGGGAAATTTATTTCATGGAGCGCATTTAATAAAAAAAGTAAAACTCAACAAATAAACGACCTAACACTACAGCTCAAAGCCCTAGAAAAAGAAGAACAGAACAGCACCAAAAGTAGTAGAAGACAGGAAATAGTTAAACTCAGAGCTGAAATCAATGAAATTGAAACAAAAGAAACAATACAAAAAATTGACAAAATAAATAGTTGGTTCTTCAAAAAAATAAACAAAATTGATAAACCTTTAGCCACACTAACAAAGAGAAGACAAGAGAAAACCCAAATCACTAAAATTCGGAATGATCAAGGAAATATCACAACAGACACGATTGAAATACAAAACATAATTAGAAGCTATTTTGAAAATCTATACTCCAACAAAATAGAAAATTTCGAAGACATCAACAGGTTTCTAGAGACATATGAATTGCCTAAACTGAACGAGGAGGACATAAACAATTTGAATAGACCAATTTCAAGTACTGAAATAGAAGAAGTCATCAAAAGCCTACCAACAAAGAAAAGTCCGGGACCAGATGGGTTCTCAGCCGAGTTCTACAAAACCTTTAAAGAAGAGCTCATTCCAATACTTCTCAAAGTATTCCATAAAACAGAAGAGGAGGGAACCCTCCCAAACTCATTCTATGAAGCCAATATCACACTGATACCTAAACCAGACAGAGACTCATCAAGGAAAGAAAATTTCAAACCAATATACTTAATGAACATCGACGCAAAAATTCTCAACAAAATTTTAGCAAATCGCATACAGAAACATATTTAAAAGATAGTGCACCATGATCAAGTGGGTTTCATCCCAGGGATGCAAGGTTGGTTCAACATCAAGAAATCAATAAATGTAATTCACCATATCAATAGACTTAAAGTCAAGAATCACATGATTATTTCAATAGATGCAGAAAAAGCATTTGATAAAATACAGCACGTCTTCATGCTCAAAACACTAGAAAAATAGGGATAGTGGGAACATTCCTTAACATTGTAAAGGCCATTTATGCTAAGCCCATGGCTAATATCATTCTAAATGGTGAAAAACTGAAAGCATTCCCCCTAAAAACTGGAACAAGGCAGGGATGCCCTCTTTCACCACTTCTATTCAACATCGTTCTTGAGACTCAAGCCAGAGCAATTAGACAAACCAAAGAAATTAAAGGGATACGAACTGGAAAAGAAGAACTCAAACTATCCCTGCTCGCTGATGACATGATTATATATTTAGAGGAACCTGGAAATTCCACCAGAAAACTCTTAGAACTCATAAGTGAATTCAGTAAAGTAGCAGGTTACAAGATCAATGCCCATAAATCCAACGCATTTTTATACATAAGTGATGAATCTTCAGAAAGAGAAATTAGGAAAACTACCCCATTCACAATAGCCTCGAAAAAAATAAAATACTTGGGAATCAATCTCACAAAAGAGGTGAAAGACCTCTACAATGAGAACTACAGAACACTAAAGAAAGAAATTAAAGAAAACCTTAGAAGATGGAAAGATCTTCCATGTTCTTGGATAGGAAGAATTAATATTGTCAAAATGGCCATACTACCTAAAGTGCTATACAAATTCAATGCAATTCCAATGAAAATCCCAATGACGTACCTTACAGAAATAGAGCAAGCAATTATGAAATTCATCTGGAAGAATAAGAAACCCAGAATAGCTAAAGCAATCCTTAGCAGGAAGAGTGAAACAGGGGGTATTGCAATACCAGATCTTCAACTGTACTACAAAGCAATAGGAACAAAAACGGCATGGTATTGGTACCAAAATAGAAAGGTAGATCAATGGTACAGAATAGAGGACACGGACACAAACCCAAATAAATACAATTTTCTCATACTAGACAAAGGTGCCAAAAATATGCAATGGAGAAAAGATAGCCTCTTCAACAAATGGTGCTGGGAAAACTGGAAATCCATATGCAACAGAATGAAACTAAACCCATATCTCTCACCATGCACGAAACTAAACTCAAAATGGATTAAGGACCTCGGAATCAGACCAGAGACCCTGCAGATTATAGAAGAAAAAGTAGGTCCAAATCTTCACCTTGTTGGTCTAGGACCAGACTTCCTTAACAGGATTCCCATAGCACAAGAAATAAAAGCTAGAATCAACCACTGGGATAGATTCAAACTAAAAAGCTTTCTCTCAGCAAAGGAAACTATCAGCAATGCGAAGAAAGAGCCTACAGAGTGGGAGAATATCTTTGCCAATCATACTTCAGATAGAGCACTAATCTCCAGAATCTATAAAGAACTCAAAAAACTTTACTCCAAGAATTCAAATAATCCAGTCGACAAATGGGCTAAGGAAATGAATAGACACTTCACAGAAGAAGATCTACAAGCAATCAACAAACATATGGAAAAATGTTCAACATCTCTAGTAATAAGAGAAATGCAAATCAAAACCACCCTAAGATTCCATCTCACCCCAATTAGAATGGCGATTATCAAGAATACGAGCAACAACAGGTGTTGGCGAGGATGTGGGGAGAAAGGTACACTCATACATTGCTGGTGGGGCTGCAAATTAGTGCAGCCACTCTGGAAAGCAGTGTGGAGATTCCTTAGAAAACTTGGAATGGACCCTCCATTTGACCCAGCTATCCCACTCCTTGGCCTATACCCAAAGGACTTAAAATCAGCATACTACAGAGATACAGCCACATCAATGTTCATAGCTGCTCAATTCACAATAGCCAGACTGTGGAACCAACCTAGATGCCCTTCAATTGATGAGTGGATAAAGAAACTGTGGTATATATACACAATGGAATATTACTCAGCCATAAAGAATGACAAAATTATGGCATTTGCAGGCAAATGGATGAAATTGGAGAATATCATGCTAAGTGAGATAAGCCAATCTCAAAAAGCCAAAGGACGAATGATATCGCTAATAAGTGGAGGATGACACATAATGGGGGGGAGGGAAGGGTTATTGTTAGGGTTAGAGTTAGGGTTAGGGAGGGGGGCAAGTATGGAGGAAGGAAGTACTGTATAGAGGGTAAAGAGGGGTGGGAGGGGTGGGGGGAAGGGAAAAAATAACAGAATGAATCAAACAACATTGCTCTATGTAAATTTATGATTACCCAAATGGTATGCCTTTACGCCATGTGCAAACAGAGAAACAACATGTATCCCATTTGTTTACAATAAAATAAAAAAAAAAAGAAAGGGAGGGAATACTCCCAGATAGATTCTACGAAGCCAGTATAACCCTGATACCCAAACCAGATGAACACATAGCAGGAAAGAAAACTGCAATATTCCTGATGAACATAGATGCAAAAAATTTTAATAAAATATTACTAAACTATATATATGTGTATTTTCCCATCCATGTGGAATGCATAATTAATGTTTGGGATAATTGCCAATAATCTATTACCAGTGATTTCCTTATGCAGGAAGACAATGTGTATGGGTGGTATATATGTATATGTGGTAGTAGTGATCAGAGAAATGTTACTTTTCACATCATATTCTTCTGTGATGTTTGAATTTTTACATGCCTGTGTTGCTTTCATGAGAAAATCATTGTAATATATATCTTAAGCAGAAAATCTTTAGAAAAATAAACAGTAGCCATCTCTGTGAGGTCATGATGATCATTATGCACAGAACAACATCAAGAGATACTGTTCTCTTGAAATTTCTCTAATAACCCAGGTCATCTCTCTTGTCCTGCCCTGTTTGTTTGATAAGACTAGAAGTGAATCATACACCACCTGGGGGCAGATACAGCCTCAAGAGATTACCTAGTTCAAGTCCCTGTCTTCAAACAGATAAATTAAGTGATCCGGGACAAATCATTTCTTATCAGGCAAATGTAATAACTTTCATTGAAAGAATGCTAGTTACCTGTATTCAGTGATTATTTTCTTTACAGATTAGTCACAATATCTACAGAAATAAAAATGAATTTAGCCTCACATGGTGGTGCATGCCTATAATCCCAGTGGCTAAAGAGGTTGAGGCAGGAGGATCATAAGTTCAAAGCCAGCCTGAGCAACTTAGTGAAGCCCTAAGCAATTTAGCAAGACCCTCTCTCAAGATAAAAAAAAAAGGGCTGGGGATGTGGCTGGGTGGTTGTGCACCCCTGGGTTCAATCCCTAATACCAAAAAAAAAATTAAATATTCATTGCCTATTTTGAAGTACTTTTACGTACATTGTCACAATTTGAGCCTCACAGTGACCTTGATGAGGAAACTGAGACTCAAGGAGATGTATACATATTTCCAGAGAGAGGAGAGGAAAGTAACATTTAATGAGCACCTACTACATACTAGTTATAGTACATAACTTCCTTCATTTTAACTTCACAATATACGAAGGTTATTTTTTCATGTTTCAGATGAGGAAACTGAGGCTGAGGGAGGTTTTCTCAAGGTTACACAGCTTAAAACTTGGCAAAGCCAGAATTCCAAACCAGTACTTCCTTTCCTAAGGTAGTATTCTCTCCATTAGCCTGTTGGGATCTCTGCACCATTACCCTGATGGGTCTTGAATTCTCCTGATATGACCCTGAAATATAAAAATGCTTACCTTTTAATTTTTGCTGACCACAGAATCCTGCATGTGATAATTTCAAAATTTCTCTCCCAAGCTCCTATTGGCAAGAATCATTGCAAACATGAACAGAGGAGCTCTGAGCTTTAGTTGACAAAAAAGCATCACAATTTCAGAATTATTCTGTTGTTCCTGTGGTAGTGGGCAGGGGAAAAAAGCTGTTAATTTTGGTGGAAATTCCTTTTAGTTAAAACACTGAGCATATAGGAATGTCTGTGAATGATTCCATGATACAATTTATTGGAAGACAGAGGAGAAAATGAGGAAGAAATGTTCAATAGGTCTAGAGTTTCACTTTTGCAAGATGAAAAAGTTCTAGAGATCTATTGAATAACGATATGAATATACTTAATGCTCCAACACTCTACATTTAAAAATGGTAAAGACTGTAAGTTTTATGTTGTTTGTTTTTAACTGATGCTTTAAATTAAAAACAAACCCTATTAGAGAGTTTTGGATACTTCTGGATAATGTCCAAGAAAGAAAAATGAAATTGAGAGGGAGATGATGAGCATGCTATTTTCTTCATTCTAACAGTGTTAAGTTCATTACTTGCCCTTACCCTTGTAACTTATGCAGACAGAGAATGTCCAAATTGCATACCTAAATGTATTATATTCATTACAGGTGAGAAACCAAGCCACAGAGCTCATAGTGATAGTGAAGAGTGAAGGAACTGACCATCTCCGGGCACTTATGATCCAATTGTGAAACAATCCAAAAGATTCGAGCCCTCAAAGAAATGTTTTACTCAAAAACATTTCTATGTCAGCTATATTTGTACACACCACTAGAGGGTACAAAAACCTAGTTTTCTGATGATGATTTTGTCATGTTGTGAAGGCAATGACAGGGTATTAATTTGAACAGCCCTGTATATGTTATTTGTGAAATTGGAAAATGAAACACATTAGAATAACATCTTGATAAAATAGCATTACATTCTCTTTTTCTGTTTGTTTTCTCCCAGCTAGTTAATGAGAGAAAAGACACAGTCGTTGAAGACAATTTAGACACCTTGTCAAAATTTCCCAATTCTTTGGCTTGTTTTTTGTGTTCCAAAATCTTGTTGCAGTGGTGATATGTCCACTCGACTAGCTAAACCTCAGAAGCATTCAGAACTTTGAAATTAAAGTAGAAAAATATCTCCAGTTTTAGGTCAGAAGAGTTTGATACCTTGATAGTATAGTATGTTTTCTGAAAAGAGAAATGTTTTGGAGTTCCAAAAGGGGTGCAGCAGGATTCTACTTATATAGAGTTGAAAAATAGGACAAATCTACAGCCTCAAATGTCAAGGTTCTAATTGGGATGAAACCAAAATTTGAAAACAAAGACAAAAATGAAAATCTCTTCCACCTGAAAACAAATTTAAATTTCTATTAAAGAAGTTTTGGGTGAAAAATGAGAACTTTAGATCTCATGAACATAATTGTAATGGAAATACTACACATCAGAGTCATTGGAATGCATTTAAAGCAGTGGCCAGAGGAAAATTCATAGCCTTAAATATCTACAACAATGGAAATAAATGAATAAAAATAAGTGAATTAAATTCTCAACTTGGAAAACTAGAAAAACAACAAAAAGGCAAACCAAAAGGGAGTACAGGGAAGGACATAATAAAGATAAAATCAAAAGTCAAGGTTTCTACTTGGGACTGTGGCTAGTGGCTAAAAGAGGGTCTAGAATAAGGGTGCTTGTAATGTTCTCTATTCTGATTTGGGTGCAGATTACACTTGTGTTTTCTGTTTCTGACAATTAAGTTGGCAACTTAAGATTTGTTCCTTTCTTACATGTATGCTAAATTTTATTAAAACATTTATGAATGTACTGGGGATATAGCTATTTTGTAAAGTGCGTTCCTAGCATGTGCAAAGCCCTGTGTTCAGTACCCAGTTCTGCAAAGAAGTTTACCTAACAAAAGACATTATAATTTTATTATTTCATTCCCCCCAGTATATTATTCTTTTCCTGACGTTTAGCATAGTATCTTTCACAGAATGGTCACTCAGCAAATACTGAATCTCCTTTAATGTTATTATATATCTTATCATTGGATCTGTTGTTATTAGAATTTGAGGTAATACATAAGAATAACAGTATTAATGTAAAACTGAATTTTTTTTCTCAAAAACAGACTAACAGTAATAGTTGAGCTTTTTAAATTTAACTTGAGACCAGGTCTCACTCTGTTGCTGAGGCTAGCCTCAAATTTGCCATTGTCTTGTCTCAGACTCCTGAGTAGCTGAGATTACAGGCATGTACCACCATGCCTGGCTGAATCCATGACTTTAATGTAAGTGAATTAGGTTGTTTGGATCAAGGAAGAAATGTAGATCATGTGTATATTTGAAGGGTCTTCTGACTTGGGAATGTTGACTATTATTGTGGTAACAAAGAAAAGGGGGAACATCTTGCTCACATTCATCTGTAGTAACCAACCATCCTGGTTTGGCCTGGACTGCCCTGGTTTTAGCTCTGAAAATCTCATGTCTCCGGAAAACCCATTTCCAGGCAAACAAGGACAGTTGGTCACACTGTTTTATTTTACATGCAATATTTCTTTAGCCTTCACAATAACCTTGTTAGTGAGGTACTAACAAGTGAGGTACTATTGTTGTTTTCATTTTACTAATGAGAGGTGGAGGTTTTGTGGCTTAATTAATTTGTGTAAGGTCACACAGGTAGGAAGTAGTGCAGTCTCAACCCTAGCCCTGGTTAAACTGACTTAAAAGTCAACATTCTTTCCACTCTATTGTAGTTGCAAAAAGCCAAAATAGAGAGGTAACCTTAGTCAATAGACTAAGACTAAGACTGAATCACTAAAGTCTTCCAGTTTGAAAGGATATTCTTCAGCTTGTCCAGAGAATGAATAAGAGAATTCAAGACTAGCTGTGAGAATTGAAATTGAGATAGTTCCTTGACCTGGAGCTGAAATCTGTTATTTAATGAAGCCATTTTGGGTGAGTTGTTCATTAAAGCTTTCTGCTATCTGGATCTGGAATATCCCCCAAAGGCCCATTATGATAAAGACTTGGTTGCCAGCCTGTGGCATTACTGGAAAGTGGTAGAACCTTTAGAAGGTGGGGCATAGTTAATGGAAGTTAAATCATTGGGAGTATGTCTTTGAAAGGGATCCCTAGCCCTCTTTTTTCCCTCTCTGTCTCTGTCTCTGTCTCTGTCTCTGTCTCTCTCTCTCTCTCTCTCTCTCTCTCTCTCTCTTTTGCTTCCTGGCTGCCATGAAGTAAGCAGCTTTGTTCTACCACATGCTCCATGCCATGATGATCTGTCCTTTTCACAGGCCCCAAAACAAAGTAGCCAACTTATCATAGACTGAAGGCCCTGAAACTGTGAGCCAAAATGAACTTTTCCCCCTTTTAAATTCTTTATGTCAGGTACTTTGTCACAACTGAAAGCTGACTGACCCATGTTTCAATGCTGAAAAACTTGGTAGATTTCTTTCTAGGTAAAGGAGTGAATACCTATGTTCTATGAAATTCATTAGTCAAGGGCTAAATTATGAGAGGACTTGGAACAGTTCCTCTGAGCAGTTTCTAGATAACTTACCAAGCAGGATGGCCAATATCTACCCAGAGTAGAATCAGTCACTGTTTGACTGATTGTCATTTTTTTTCCCAAATAACCCATGAAACCTAGCAGGGAGCACCATTGTATTTCATTGGAAAATCAGAATCACAACTGTTCAGTGATCTTTAAGGTTCATAAGCCCAGGTTTCTATTATAGTGCAAAGACTTGGAGAAATGCATGGTTGGAAGCTCCAGGATGAAACTTTTGGGAGACACTTGGACATATCTGGACAGACATGGTGAAAGATGAACATGAAAATAAGTAAATAGAAACAGATAGAAGTAGTAATGCCTCCTTAAACAAATAAAAGAGTATAGGAAACTATACTCAAACAGGGCCATGATGGAACTCTGAAATGAATAATAAGCACACCATTTGAACATTTTCTCATTATTTCTCTAGAAGCACAGCTGAAAATATTTCAAATCTCCAGAAAAATAATTTAGCATGTTCCAAGCATTCTGCATCATGAGAGGTAGAGAAAACTTCAGTATTAACATGTCTGCTTCCGTTGTTGACATTGAGTTTGATTTCATCCTCAAAAGCTGAAGGATGGTCAGTCTTCAACATTCCATTAGCAACCATATCTGTTTGCTGATGACATGAACCTATATAAGACCAAAAAATTCCACCAGAAGAATTCTAGAGCTGCTAAATGAATTCAGGAAAGCAGCAGGATACAAACCAACACCCAAAAGTCAATAGCTTCTCTATACATTTCTATACACCAACAATGATTCATCTGAGAAAGAAATTAGGAAAATATTCCTTTCACAATAACCTCAATAAAATAAAGTAAAATAAAATAAAATACCTGAGAGTTAACCTAAGCAAAGAGGTGGAAAAATCTCTACAGTTAAAACTATGGAATGCTGAAGAATGAAATTGTAGAAGACCTCAGAAGATGGAGAGACCTCCCGTGCTCTTGGATAGGCAGAATTAATAGTGTCAAAATGGCCACACTATCAAAAGCAATATACACATTCAATGCAATTCCCATCAAAATACCAATGATATTCTTCACATAACTAGAAAAAACAGTCATTAAATTAATTTGGAAGAATAAGAGGCCCAGATTAGCCAAAGCAATTCTTAACAAGAAAAGTGATGCTGGAAGTATCACAATACCTAATCTCAAGTTATACTGCAGAGGTATAGTAGCAAAAACAGTGTGGAATTGTCATCAAAATAAGCATGTAGACCAATGGAATACCACAGAAGACACAGAAAAATCCACATACATCCAGTCATATGATAATTGACAAAGGTGCCAAAAATATATATTGGAGAAGAGACAACCTTTTTAACAAATGGTGCTGGCGAAAACTGGATATCTCTATGTAGAAGAATGAAATTAGATTCCTATCTCTCACCTTGTATAAAAGCCAAACCAAAATGGATCAAAGACTTAGGAATTAGACAAAAAAAAACTCGCAACTGCTAGAAGAAAACAGAGGGTCAACACTTCATCATATAGGTTCAGGCACTTGAAGCTCAAGAAATAAAACCAAGCCTCAATAAGTGGAATGCCATCAAACTAAAAAGCTTCTGCACAACAAAGTAGATGATTAAGACTATGAAGAGCAAGCCTATTGAATGGGAGAAATCTGTGCCAGCTACTCCTCTGACTGTGGATTAGTTTACAGAATATAAATATCCAGTATAAAGAACTTGAAAAACTCAACATCAAAATAAAAACCAAATAACCCTTCAATAAATGGGCAGAAGAACTGAACAGAAATTTTTCAAAAGAAGAAACACCAATGACCAACAAATATATGAAGAAAGTTTAATAACTCTACCAATCCCCTGATATAAATCAAAACTACCCTGAAATTTCATCTCCCTCCAATCAGAATGGCAATTATCAAGAACACAGATTAAAAATAAATGCTGGTAAGGATGTGGGCAAAAATAGTGCACTCATACATTGTTGCTGAGATTGCAAATTAATATAGTCATTCTGGAAATTACTGTGGAAATCACTCAAAAAACAAGGGGTAGAAGCACCATATGACCCAGCTATCCTACTCCTTGGTATTCATTCAAAAGAACTAAAATCAGCATACTATAGTGATACAGAATTTCAATGTTTATAGCAGCACAATTTACAACAACCAAATTATAGAATCAACTCAGATGCCCATCAATTGATGAATGGATCAAGAAAATGTGGTGTACATACATAATGGAGTTTTACTTAGTCTTAAAGAAAAATGAAATAATGACATTTGCTGGTAAGTAGACAGAAGTGGAGAGAATCATGCTAAGTGAAATAAGCCAGACTCACAGCTGAATGTTTTTTCTCATTGTAGAAGCTAGAGCAAAATAAGGGAAAGAAGGCAGTGGGGGAGGGGATCAGCTATCATAAAGATATAGGCAAGATCATTGGAGTAGAAGCAGATTGAGAGGGAGGGAGGAGGGAAGGGAAAGGGGAGGAAATGCAGAATTGATTTAACAAAATCATGTTATGCACATATATAAATATACCACAGGGAATTTCACCTTTATGTATATGTAGACAGTACCAATAATAAATAAATAAATAAAGAGTGAAGGGAAGGTCCACAGAGTACAGGAGGGAGAATGGGGTGAGGGAGGATTGAAATTGAATTCCTTGTATGTGTGATTTTGTCAAAATGAACCCAAATACTATGTATAATTATAATACTCTAATTAAGAACCAAATATATATATGTATATATATAAATGATTCCATTAGCTAATCCCATAGCATATAAGCATGCAGGAGGTTCTAGAAATTCAGAAACATTATCCTGTTCATAAATCAACACACTTTGTGACACACAAATACTTAATAGATATATTAATTTGGCAGAAACTCAATGAGTGAATTCTTCAGGCCTATTACCTGTTACCTGAATCTGATACAGTTGATAATTCTGAATACACTGAGAAGGATCACTCTCTCCCACTTCCTAAAGGAGAGAGTCAGGTTTCATAGGGGCAATCCCCATGTATGAAGTATCTGTTTTTTATCATTCCTACCAGTGTCCTAGTTCAGCAAATATTTGTTCAGTAAATAAATAAATGAAGATAGCATTATGCCACTGGTAAATTAATATTAAGCTTAGCTAACAAAGAGAAGAAAATGGACTTTATAGATCCTACTCCTCCACACACCAAGCTCTTTTGAGCTCCCATAGCTCCCCGGGGCTCTTCCTGTCAGTCTGACACCATGTCCCAACACCAGTTATATAATGTTCACCCAGTTGACCAGTTACTTGTCTGTCTTCCCTACTAGACTATGATCTGGGTCCTCCTTGACTGTCACTGTGTCTGCAACACCATGTTTATAAATACCTTCATTCATACAATATGAATTTTTCTGTATGCTCCAGGAATACAAGTTTAAGGCTAAGGAATAATGGTTTTAACATTCTTTCTCCAAGTCTCTTTGCTCAACCAACTGTGTGACTACAGGCAAATAGCTTAGTTTCCAGAGAGCAAGCCCTCAGAGGAGTGAGCCCAGTGATAATCCTTCAAGTGGCAAGTAGTGGGGTGACAGGACACTCTGACACTAGGGCTCTGAGAGAGACCTAAGTCTGGAAGGGAAGAGTAGATTGCTCTTCAAGAACAAAGTTGCCAGGGGTAGCCTTAATTTTCTTGTGGATTATTGTTGGGACTTGGACAGATGAAGGCTTAATGTGTATCTCCAGTCCTTTCTGACTGACTTTGGACAATTACCTCATCTCTATATACTTCTTTTCTTTATCAAGACTTATTTTGAAAACCTTATCATTGCCATTAACTCTCCTCAAAGTGAATTCATAATTGTGTGTGTTCAGAATTTTTACAGTGTTTGAGTAACAAAGGCTATTTACTGAGCATTCATCATGGACCAAGCTCTAGGCTAAGTGCTCGAGATGCCTCATCTCATTGAGCCTTTACAATAACCATTACAATAATACAAGAATCAGTGTTCTATTTTACAGATAAGTAAATGAAAGGTTGGAGTGGTTTGGTAATTGGTCCAACTCATGCAGCCAGTAAGTTGTAGAGCCAAAATTCAAGACTGATTTTGTCTAACTCCAACTTGACTGCTGTGGAGCAATTAAGGGATATTAAGGTGAAAACATAACAGCCAAAGAATAATATGAATAAATAGAAAAGCTTTTGCCTTCCCTTAAAATGCCATTAATTCCAGCTGCATTTTGGTGTTCAATGGAAAAAATAATAAGGTTGGCCCATCAGTTAGTAGAAGTAAACAGGCCACTTTACCAGTATGTTAGGCCCTTCTTCCCATTGGTAGCTAAAATAATTGCCATCCATTCAATCCCTTTAATGACTCCTGGCCCAGAGATATGAAGCTTTCATTTGGCTCTTTACCAAGCTGTAGAATGTCAAAATAATATGTATGTGGACAGCTGTCTTTATGGGACCTTTGCAATCACTGTTGAAAAAAAAAAAAAAAAAAAAAGAAGTCACTAGTTCTCACCAGGAATTCTTTCAAAATTCAGTAAGCCTTTTTGTTAGGTACATGTAACTCTGTGGACAGGAAGTAGTAAACCTTTATACTGTCCTTCCCAGGACAATTTCAGACATCATGGATGCTGTAGTTTAGTTAACATTCACAATGATATTAGTGACTCATGTTGCCCTAGTTTTGGTCTAAAATTTGCAAATTGCTTAGGTGTTAAGGAAGCACATTTTAGTCAAACCATGCTCCATTTCTACCCCTTTAGAGAGAGGCCAACCGCTGTGCAAGGTTCAGAGAAGAAAGGAGATGTGGCCCCATCACGGGGACTTGTCTAGAGGCAGATTTAGGTTTTGGGGTCTCTGCTGCTCTCTACTGGTCGAAGGCCATTGCTGTAGTTGCCAAGAGAGTGGCTCATTCAAAGTGCTGCTGCTGGGCTTGTCCTACTACTGTGGCTTCCATTATCACTACCACTAAGTAGTACTAGTTACTGAGTGCTCTTTTGGTGTCAGGTTCTGAACTAGGTGCTGTAAAGACAGAGATGACAAGACCTGGTCCTTATCCTTGGAAAGCTCAGTCTAATGGAGAAGAGAAATTGTCAGAGAATTACAATGAAGTATTGAAAGAGAACATGGAAAAGCATCCCTGTACTCCCTCAATTAGCAGTACAGTTTTCCTGTGGTATCCATAGGGGATTGATTCCAGGACTCTCCATGAATACCAAAATCTGAGGATGCTCAAGACCCTTACTTAAAAAGATGTAACATTTGCATACTACCTATGTACAGCCTCTGTATACTTTACAGTTTCTCTAGATTACTTATAATACCTAATATGATTAGGAAACTAAGGCTCAGAGAGGTTGCATAGGTTGCCAAATGGAACATGACTAGTTTCTAGATTACAGAGGCTTGGACTTGGTGTGACTTAGAATTCACTCCCTCTATGTTGTACCACATTACTTTGTGCTGCTCACTGAGAGGTCAGTAGGAAAATAGTTAAGATCAAGTGCTCCTAGAGTCAGGATGCCTGGGTCCAAATCCAAGTTCCATCACTCTCTAGCATCAGGTAAATTACTTAACTTTCTTGTGACTCATTTTCCCCATCTTTTAAATGGGAAGAATTAATAGTACTTAACTTGTAAGTTTATTTTAAGGAATAAAAGTCTATACTAGTCATAAAATTAATACAATAAATAAATGTCAGCTTTAACGTCATTGTCAACACATGAGGCAGAACCACTACAGGCAAGTGTGAAGAGGAAGTGTAAATGTAAGGAAAGTGCTGAGTGCTGCTGAAGTCACATCTGATTGGTTTCTTTTGCTTGATTAATAGGAAAAACCCTTTGGCACTCTATGCAGAGTCCGTTCTGACAGCTCATTTTTCGGTCCTCCAGAGGCGGCACCCTTTCTTCTTATCTCCTAGAGTACAGAAGTAATGGGGCTACAGAGAGTGGAGGGAGTCATTCTGCCCTGGAAAGGTGAACTTTGCCTTTGAAGGGGCAGAGGCAGAAGGAAACTGTCAGAGGGTCCAGGACTTCTAAGAGTGTATCATAGAGCACTTATCATTGAACAAAATTCATTTTATCAATATCTTCAAAACAGAGTGAGTGTAGGCTTGTACTGGGAATGTGGACAGTCATTTAATTCTGTAATAGTATTTAAATTGGACGTCTCTCTGTCTTAGCATTCTGGGATCCCGTGACAATCTCCTTCTCTCACTTTGTTGCTTCTCCTCAAAACCTTCTGACAACTTCTCTTTTAACTCCTTTCTGAGCTCTTCTTTCTCTATCGCCCCTTAAATGTTAGTGTTCCCCAGGGGTCTTCCTTTGACCTATAATCCTCACATCCTACACCCTTTTCCTAAGTGATCACTTCCTTTCCATTAACATCAATGACCATCTATCTCTAATTTGATGGCTCTGAAATCTCTGTCTCCTGCCAAGATATCTTCTTAGACTACAGACTTATCATCCACCAATCTACTGGATACCAGTTCCCAGAGACCCCCCAACCACCAGCTCCTGCCAAATGTGTTGTCTGAATTGTTTAATAAAACAGCCATTAACCTAGTCAAGCAAGGTAAGTACTTGGAAATAAATTCCATTTTTAATTGAGACATAATTCACATACCATAATATTACCCTTTTCACGTGTACAATTTAGAGTTTTTTAGTAAATTCACTTAGTTTCCCAAGAGGCCCCAAAACCCAGGTTTAGAACACTTTTGCACTTCCCAAAATATTCAACTTATCATTAGCAGTCTCTCTCTCTACCCCTCCCCCAGTCCCTAGAAACAACTATTGTGCATTCTGTCTGTGTGGTTGGATTTACCTATTTTGGATATTTAATATAAATATAATCACACATTATATGGTGTTTTGTGACTGGCTTCTTTCACTTAGCATTATTATTTACAAGGTTCATCCATTTTGTAGCACAAATAGTCCTTTCCTTATGCTCCTTCCTCCTCCTCCTCCTCTTCTTCTTTCTCTTCTTCTTCTTCTTCATTGTCGTTTTTGTTTTTGTACTGGGTATTAAACCTAGGGATTCTTTGCCACTGAGCCACATCCCCAACCCTTTTTATTTTTTATTTTGAGACAGGGTCTTGCTAAGCTGCTGAGGCCAAGTTTGAATTTGTTATTCTCTTACCTCAGTCTCCAAAGTCCCTGGAATTGGAAGCATGCACTGCCATACCCTGCTTCTTCATTTCTTTATGACTGGAAAATTCCATTATATAGATATACTACATTCTGTTTTTCCGTTTATTATTTGATAGGCATTTGGGTTGTTTCTAGTTTTTGGCTATTATGAATAATGCTGCTATGAATATCTACATTCAAGTTTTGTATGGCCACATGTTTTCAATTCCCTTGAGTGTACACTTAGGATTGAAGTTGCTGGGTCATTTAATAAATCTGTGTGAACTGATTTATTACTGAAGAACTGCTAAACTGTTCTTTCTTTTCAAAGGCATAGCCAAACAGGTTTATTTGGGAAGGTAAATACATATTAAAAGAAGCATGAAGGTCATATTAAGAAATAGGCCTATAAGGGTAAATCAAGAAATGCATATTTAAGAGCTGGGGAGATAGCTCAGTTGGTAGAGTGCTTGCCTGGCAAGCACAAGGCCCTGGGTTCAATCCCCAGCACCGCAAAGAAAAAAAAGCACATTCAAGGGAGAAGGTAGGCCATTTTCAGGAGTAAGAGATACCTGCTAAACTATTTTCCAAAGTTAATGCACCATTTTATAACTTCACAAGCAATATATGATAGTTTAATTTTCTTTGAGAGTCATTTTTTTTTGGTGATGTACATCTTTTATTTGCAAAATAATTTATGAGCTAAAGAGCTAATAGTAAAATTTATATAACTATTTACAGTTAATGATAACTAAAATTTTAACCACTTACTATGGTAACTGATACTTGTACATATTGAGACTACTTATACCTAAAAAGAAAAAAAAAATCAATATTTCACAAAAGTCAACTTTCAATTCTTTATAGTGAACTATTTTTTTTTTCCAGTACTGGGGATTGAACTCAGGGCCTTATGCTTGTGAGGCAAGCACTCTACCAGCTGAGTTATCTCCCCAGCCCTATAATGAACTATTACCAAGTTTTGTCCTGAATCAAATAAACACAAAGCTTCTCTCAAAGAGTGGATTTCAGGACTGGCTTACTCAATATAGAACAATGTTTGAAAATAATTTAAAGAACAACACTTTATATTAGGATTTATAGATGGTCCATAAATATTCCTTTGAGAATTGTGACTCCCCCTTTCATTTCAGTAATGTCGAAGTCTTCAAATAGTGAAGTTCTTATTACATATAAATCTTCAAATTCTTGATCAAATGAATATGACAAATGATATTCTAAGAAAAACCTTCAATTTTAGTCCTTCTCTGTATATTTAGAATTATCTTCCAAGATCCACATGTCTTTTTCCATTTCTTCAAGAGTTAATTCCTTGTCCCCAATCTTTCTGGCTGGAATCTCATTTCCTTGATTCCCTCTAAGTAGCAAAGCATCGTGCAGAAAGGGGTTCTTTGAATGAAGAGTCGGAGCATGCTCACTTCAGACTCTTCACTCAAGCTCCTCTGGAATCACATTTTTAAAGCCAACCAGACAACAGCTCCTACATTCTCTCCAAATCAGAGAACCTAAGTCCCATCAGCATGCCTCAGATTCACCTCGATTTTGACCCTTTCTCTCTGCTTCGCATTCTCAGAATTGGTCTCACAAAACGGGCGATGGCCGGATTGATCCCAAGTAAGAAACCCTGGAGGAAAACAATCCAGTCACAGCTCTGAGAGTCATTCTTGATTCCATTTCTCTCTCAGTTCACACAGCTAATCAATCACCCAAGTCTTGCCAATTTAACATACTAAACATCTCTTAAAACTGTCCCTTGTTCTCCAGTCCTACCACTGCTACTATTGGACAGTTCTATGTCATTTCTCCTCTAGACTATTGCGTTAGCCTCCAAACTTATTCTTGCTTCTGTCTATTTCTCTACCTGCTATCAGAATGAGTTTTCTAAACAGGCACCTGAAAATATCCTTTCTCTGCTTGAAATCTTTAATGCAGTGACTCTCAACCTTAACTGTCTAGTAGAAACACTTGGACAGGTTTCAAATATTCTGATGCCCAGGCTGTACCCCAAGTCAGTTAAATCAGAATCTCTGGAGGTGGTGTCCAGACATCAATATTGTGAAAGCTCTTCAGGTGATGCCAATGTGTATCCAAAATCAGAGACACTGCTTTAGTGACTCTAAAGTGCTCATAAAATAAAGTTAAAGTTTCCAGACATGGTCCATGGGTTCTTCATCATCTGAATACTGCTTATGTCTTCACATGCATCTCACATCCCACAGTGCCTCACACTTACACCAGAGTCACACTAATTTATATATGACCTCCAATAAAAGCCTGTTTTTCCTTCCCTGCCTCCTCAGTCTTGAATTTCTTTCCCAGCTCTCCTTTACTTAGGAAGATCCTACTCATTCCTAAGGATTCAACACCTCAAGAATCTCTTCCCTTATCATGTCCTTTTTGTCCTGTGTAGTCCTTCAGCCCTATTGTAATTGTCTTTCCCCAGAAGACTGACACAATGTCCCCAGCTTATCTGGTGTATTCATTTCTCACCATACTTGAAATATTATCGTATACAGTATGAAGTACTACTGGGTGAATGAAAGGCCTGGAAAGGTTGCAGCACAACATTTTGTTATGTGCAATTGTAACAGTGAGACCCTGAAGGTAACTGGGCCAGAGTAGAAAAGGACTTCAACTGTACAGAAATGGCTTGGTATTCCCAGCCTTGTTACACCATTACACAGATCCCCCAACCAGGAAAATCTTAAGGTGCCACCAAGCTTCAAGCTCAACCAAAGAAGATGACTCTTGACTAGAGCATGCTAAGCATGAAACAAAGTAGAACCTAATATGAAGCAGAGAACTTAGTAGATCCTCCTCCCCAAACCCCAAAACTCCTGAAAAAGGGTGGTACCACTTGAAGTTGAGTAAAAAGGTTCTAGTGTGGGGCAGATTGAAGAACTCTCCTCCCTGAGCCCACATCAGTGCTCCATCTGATCACTGGGCCTTCCATATGTGTACCTCTATGCCTTTTCTTAACCTTGAATCTCACAGAAGTCTTGCTCTGACCAGCCTATACCTGCCTACATGACTGTCATATCTTAACTCCATCTTGATCACTTGGTAGCAACTTATAAGCCAACCAAGTGGAAAGCCCATGAGCTCTCAGGAGCCCATCTCTCTGAGATCTTAGAACATCTATATCAGGACCCAGACTTGAACCTTTGATTAGGTGTTTTGTCTACATTTATCTCAATGCTAAAATGACATACTAACACTGCCATAGACTGAATGCTTGTGTCCCCGAAAATTAATATGTTGAAACCTAACACTCAAGATGGTGTATTAGGATGTGATATTTTTGGAAGGTGAGCGGGTCATAAGAGTGCAGAGCCCATGAATGGGATTAGTCCCCTTGTAAAACCGTTTCCAGAGAGCTCATTTGATCCTTCTGCCAGGGGAGGACACTGGGAGAAGGTGGCTGTCTATGAACTTGGAAGTAGCCCCTCACCAGACAATGAATCTGCTGGCACCTTGATTTTGGACTTCCCAGCATCCAGAATTGTGAGAAATGAATGTATTTTGTTTATAAGCTGCCCAGCCTATGGTATTGTGTTATAGTAGTCTTATTAAATTGAGAAAAACACTAGTACTAATACTTAGTGTATTATTGCATGCTAGCTATAAGAGAAAGAAGCATTTGAAGAAACATAAAACTATACAGACATGAGGGTCCTTTATCATTTCTGGTATGCTTTATTGCTGTTTAATTCATGGTTCTTGACCTTGGCTGCAAGTTGGAATCACTTAGGGAATTTTTTATAATATGCCAATACCTATAAGTAAATCAATCAATGAAGTTACTTAATTAAATTAAATAAATAATAAAACTACTTATTCTTGAGCCTCACCCCCAGACATCATGATTTAATTTGTTTGGAGAGCTTTTCTGACATCAAGCTTTTAAAGAACTCCCCAGATTCAAATCTGTTGGAGGGATTGAGACCACTGCCTTAGGTTTCCTTCCTAAGCCCAAAACACACTTCCCTGACTTGGCTCTAGAAAGTTCACAGTGGTGATGTTATGACTTGGTCTTAGAGTGGTGTTAGTGCCCTCCCTCACTCTCTCTTTTGCCCAAGATTGTAGAGACTACTCTGAGGACAATATTTGAGGATAACAGCTGGCCATCTCCCTGTGTTTTCTTCCCCTCTGGCTTTGAGAGTTTATTCACATTATTCTCTAGGTGCAAAAGAGCCTACAACTCTTTCTGTGCCTGCTAGCCTTTTAATATTGTCCCTGTTGGCTTTTATTTTTGGCTTGTTCTTTCTGTGTTCAAACTGAAAGCCCAAAGTGAGAGAAACCCACACTACAGAGTGACTCGCTGGGGTTTGGTGCAAAATCTTACAACGCCCACTTTCCAATCAAGGGTGACTGTTATGAAGTAGCATTGCCCCCACCCCCTCCTTTTTAGTTCCTCACAATGCCTGCTACCACCTATTTTATAATTAGTAGTTGATTAGCCTGAAAAAGATCTTCCTTCCTAAATTAGGCCTCACAACTGTATTTTCCAACTTGTGACCTTAATTGCAGTTCAATTTAGGTTTTTGTTTGGTTGCTTACTCCCACCCCCAGCACCATTCACCAAATCTTTGTAATACATTTTCAAGGAAGCATCTTGAAAGTAGACTTAGGGTGTTTCTGCACACAAATACCAAAACTTGTGTTTCTGCACACAAGCACCTAAGCTTGTGTTTCCACCAATGGTCTTTTGTAGGAAAAAAAAACAGGGTAAACACCCATGGGGGACTGAAGTTCGAGTTTCACTAAAAAAAAACTGGATACACTTCTTTACGTAAAATTAACAGTTTGTATGCTAGGGTCAGGACTTACCAAATCAGGTCTCTTGTTTTCAATGAGTGTGGATTCCACATACTGGGTTTTTAGGGTACACAGTATGGATAGTTTTTAAATATTTTCCCACCAGTTTATTACTGGCCAAGACAGATACCAGTGCAAGTCCTCTCTCTGAGAAGGTTCCTCCCACGAAGTGTCCCACTTCCTTTTCAAAATTTACTTATTTTGCTCATCAGCAAGAAAATGAAAATGTCTTTTTCACTCTCCATAATCATCTCCCCAACTCAGCAATTTAAGGTATCTTTGTCACTTGGATTTATTCAAATGATTTGAAATGTCAACTATTGAAGATCTGTAGGGGACTTGTGGGTAGTGTCACCCACTGCCCTGAAAAGCCAATGAATTTCAACTCTCTGAATGGATGTAACAGGACAAAGCTGAGCCTGTGGGATCACTTCCTGCCATTCTTCTCCATGGAATGTTTCAAGGTGTCTTGGGCATATTCATTGAGAAAGTCACATCCCTTGCCAGTTTGAATGGTATTATCTTGGCAAGCAGGAAAATAGTCATTGAGGGAAGAATTTTCCCCCAACTGTGATTTCTTGGGGAGTCCTGATATTTTCCCCAATGCTTTAGGAAGCAGAAGCTTTTTGGTAGATAGGCACAATATCTTTTTTATGTGCTGCTGAGGACTGAACCCAGTGCCTTGCACGTGTGTAGCAAGCCCTCTCCCACTGAGCTACAGCCCCAGGTCAGAAGCAGAACCTTTTGATTCCAACCACAATCTGGTCTTATTGGGTTGGCAACAACCCCGCAAACTGACAAATGATGTTGAGTACTTTATATGAGGCCTCATTAATTATTCCATGAGAATAGCCTCACATGGTGGTAGGTGCAGAGATAGGAAGCACTTATTATATGTTATCAGTTATTATGAGTATTAGAATTCTCTATTAGGGGCTTCCCCCAATATCTGAAAGGTAGGCTCACTGTGGTTGGGATTTGGTCTCAAATATAGTGTGACCCTTCTTGTGGTTCTACCCTGCTGGTGGCTGACCTGGTGCTCCAGGGCAATCAAAATCATTTCAAGAAACCTTGGGAAAATATTCAAACTCTCTTATTGGGCTGGAATCTAGTGAGCTCCAATGGATCTTGGCATAATTAGTTATGTAAGGCTTGGATAGACAACAGTTCTCTTTTGATGTATGGGATTTGGCGTGAAATTGGCATTAAGATCAGACCTGTACAATGTTGCTTGCTTCTTCAGGAGAAAAGCTGGCTCTAGCTCCTAAAGGAGAGGATACTACTTATCAGAGCCTCATTCAGTTTCTCAGAGGGGAGTGGCACATTAGCTTAAGATGGAGGATGCTAGTAGTGAAGTGCAATATATAATGGAGGTCTGACCTTGTTCTTAGCTGAGGTTATGTGGCTTCCTCTAGAGTATTTACCAAGTGGCCATTGTGGTTAAATAATACACTGTATTTGCAACTCTTAAAACTGAGAACAAAATGATGGATATGCCTGGCTGCTTCCAATGAACATTACCAAGTACCTCCTCTGTGCTAGGTGGTGGAGGTACATCAAGGAACAAGAAAGGCTGTCTCAGTTCTCAAGTTCGCAGTCTACTCAGGGAGAGTGATGTGCTGGAGTTAGCACCTACAGGCTGATGAAAGCTGGTAGATGATTAGAAATCTTGCAAACCAGTTGTTAAACACACAATTTTTAAACAATAAATTATACCATCAGTCTTCTCTGTCTATGGATTCTACAAACTGCATTTAACCAGGTGTGAATCAAAAAGACTTTTTAAAAAAAATGCATCATTACTGAACACATACAGACATTTTTCCTTGTCTTAGTCCCCAAACAATGCAGGAAAACAACTATTCACATAGCATTTGCATTGTATTAGGTATTATAACTAACCTAGGGACTGGGGACATAGCTCAGTGGTACAGCACTTGTGTAGCATATGTAAGACCCTGTGTTCGATCATCAGCACTGTAAAAAAATAGTAATCTAGAGATGATTTACAGTATATGGGAGGATATGTATAGGTTGTATGGAATTATTGTACCATTTTATATAAGGGACTTGAGCATCCTCAATTTTGTTTGGGGAGTCCTGGAACCAATTCCTTCTGGATATTGAGGGACAACTACATAAACTTGAATTAAAGTAAAATGTATTTTAAAAGAAGTTCACAAATACTCAAAATTTGACAATGCCTAATTATTTTACTGCTTTTAATGACTATCTGTGCTTTTGAGGTTATCTGCATTTGTTGGACAAATATGATGGAAATTCTATACAGTATAATAATATGTTGCTGCTTGTCATTTCTCTCCAACTCAGTGTTGTGTGACCTCATGTCAGTACATTGAAATTAGCTGTGGTGAGGCCATGGAAATTGGCAATCAGTACAAACTAGGAAGTTATTTTTCCTTTCTTGAAACCAGTTATTAAACATTTAACAGCATACCACTGGAGACAGACTAGCAAACAGATGATTACAGTAGCTCAGTGGTACAGCACTTGTGTAGCATATGTAAGACCCTGTGTTTGACATATGGGCCACATAGCTCTGGGATTTCAGTCTAGGGTGAGGCAGTGTGGGAAAGTGTTGAGAAAGGCTTCACATAGGGGGCAGTGATTGAGCAAAGCTCTGAAAGGTAATTAGGAGTCAAGTCCCAGAAGTAGCACAGGGCAGAATCAACTGAATATAAAATATGTGGTCTTTACTCTCAGGGGCCCTCAGTCTAGTGGGAAACAGATAGAAGGTGCAAGGTCCTATAGCCCAAGGGGGTTTCTAGGGCTGTGGCAGGAGCACAGAAGAGGGTGCTGATGTATTGGAAGAAAAGGTTGGAGAAGGGGATGTGGTATCTTATGCTGAGATCAAAAGAGGACTAGGGTTTGGGGGGCTGAGGCAGGAGGATCACAAGTTCAAAGCCAGCCTCAGCAACTTAGCAAGACCCTAAGCAACTCAGTGAGACCCTGTCTCTAAATAAAATACAAAATAGGGCTAGGGATGTGGCTCAGTGATTGAGTGCCCCTGAGTTCAATCCCTGATACCTCCCCCCAAAAAAGAACCAGAAGTAGTAGCCACTTCTCATGAAAATGGAGATAGAAAAGAAATGTCTTTCTATATATTAAAATATATTGGCAACATATTCAGAATAAGAGTAATCAGTGCTTTTAAAAGGTATTGTCAAGAAATGTCTCACTCTATTTGGGAACTCATATAGTCCTTGAAATCTTGCCTTGTAGGTGAGTGAGGGGCTTAGTTTCTGTTGCAGCCTCCCACTTAGTATAGGGCTTTGCTTCCCAATAGTGCTGATGAAGGCTTCCAAGTTCTGCCTGAATACTGTAGATGTGGTAAGTGGGGGAGAAGAAAAATGGAATACATTTGTTTAATTGTGAACTAAATGAAAGAAAGAGTTCATTTGCAGGAGGGACTACTGAATCCTATATTCAAAAGTCTAGGAGTCAGAATGGCAATTATCAAGGGTACAATTAACAGTAAATGTTGGCAAGGATGTGGGGGAAAATGTACACTCATACATTGCTGATGGACTGCAAATTCGTGCAACTACTCTGGAAAGCAGTGTGGAGATTCCTTAGAAATCTTGGAATGGAACCACCATTTGACCCAGCTATCCCACTCCTTGGCTTAAAAGGACTTAAAGTCAGCATACTACAGAGATACAGACACATCAATGTTTGTAGCAGCTCAATTCACAATAGCTAAGCTATGGAACCAACCTAGATGACCTTCAATAGATGAATGCATAAAGAAAATGTGGTATATATACACAATGGAATATTACTTAGCCTTAAAGAAGAAAGAAATCATGGCATTTGCTGGTAAATGGATGGAACTGAAGACAGTCATGCTAAGTGAAATAAGCCAATATCAAAAAACCAAAGGCCAAATACTTTTTCTGATATGTAGATGCTAACACGCGGTGAGTGGGGGGAAGGAAGACTATAAGTTCATTGGATTAGACAAAGGGGAATGAAGGGAAGGGTGGGGGGATGGGAATAGGAATGACAACATGAATCCAACATAACTTTCCTGTGGTCATATATGAATACACAACCAGTGAAACTCCACATCATGTACAACCACAAGAATGGGAAGTTATACTCCATGTATGTATGATATGTCAAAATACACTCTACTGTCATGTGTGTCTAAAAAGAACAAATAAAAATGTCTAGGGGTGTTTGCTAAACCTTTGGGTTTAGTGCACAAGGCATAAACCACAACATTAAGAGAATAATAAACAATGAATAAACATTACAGTCTAATTTTTCCTAGAAAAATTGATGCTGGAATAAGGATGGATTACTTTTTTGGCATATGTGTGAGGAACAGGGAACTTGAACTGCTGACAGGCCCCTAAATACAAAGAATCTAAGAAATGCTGTGGTCTCACTTTGGTAATAACTCTTGGGGAAAATACCTACTTTCTCTTTGCATTCATTGCCTTTAAAAAAAAAAAAAACCCTAAAGGTCAGATTAGCAACCTAAAACTGAAACTAGAATTAAGGCTGAGAAGAGGGTGCAAATCTAGTCATCCAAGCACTCAAGATTGAAATGTGGACCCAGAAATAATCTGTTTGCAAGTAAACTCTTAGGGAGAAACCCGAACTGAACTTTTTAGAGACTTTGAATTTTCACTTATTTCTTTGCCTTCTACTCAAGTTTCATGTTTACAAATAACAGAAACCAATCAAGTGAGTTCAGATGAAGGATGGATGGGGAAATTGAGGTTCTGAGCTAGGAGTCCCTGGTAAGCAGCAACTAAAATGTACATAGTCGTGTTCTCATAGAATGCACCATCTAACAGAGAAAAAAAAAACAAGGACTAAACTGTTAATTACACAATTTGTGATTTAATTGTAAGTGTGATGTGTACTCTCAAGGCAAGGGGTGAGCATCAGGGAGATGAGAGAGGGCTTAAGCCTAATGGGGCTGGAAGAAAGTTCAGAGAAGACTTCCCTGGAGAAGTGATATTTGTGAGAACCCAGGAGAATGTCTTCGGCTGGGTTAAAGGAGGCACTATTTGATACCTTTCTGTCTTCCTAATTTCCTTACCAGGCAATGCAATCAAAATCTGCACAAAAATTGAAAAATTAAAACTCACAAACTGTAGAAAATTAACCCTCCAAAACTAGTTTATAATCAAACTAGTTTATAATCCTTGAACCAGTATACTCAGTTTTTTCCCCTGAACAGATGTTCTCAGGTGTTTATTTCTTGGCTACTCCTCACAAAATTGTTATTTAGCATGACTTTTAAAAGACGCACAACATCTGGATACATGTACTTAGAAGAAACCCTGGAAAGTAATTTTCATTGGTAAATGTGTGACCTTAGTCATGAGCAGGATAAGATTAAAATATTGTGGGAGTCATAGCACAAAAAATAAAAGCAAGAATCAACAACTGGGATAGATTCAAACTAAAAAGCTTTCTCTCAGCAAAGGAAACTATCAGCAATGCGAAGAAAGAGCCTACAGAATGGGAGAATATCTTTGCCACTCATACTTCAGATAGAGTGCTAATTTCCAGAATCTATAAAGAACTCAAAAAACTCTACACCAAGAATACAAATAATCCAATCAACCAATGGGCTAAGGAAATGAACAGACACTTCACAAAAGAAGATGTACAAGCAATCAACAGATATATGAAAAATGTTCAATATCTGTAGTAATAAGAGAAATGCAAATCAAAACTACACTAAGATTCCATCTCACCCCAATTAGAATGGCGATTATCAAGAACACAAGCAACAACAGGTGTTGGCGAGGATGTGGGGAAAAAGGTACACTCATGCATTGCTGGTGGGGTTGCAAATTAGTGCAGCTACTCTGGAAAGCAGTGTGGAGATTGCTTAGAAAGCTTGGAATGGAACCATCATTTGACCCAGCTATCCCACTCCTTGGCCTATACCCAAAGGACTTAAAATCAGCATACTACAGAGATACAGCCACATCAATGTTCATAGCTGCTCAATTCACAATAGCCAGATTGTGGAACCAACCTAGATGTCCTTCAATTGATGAATGGATAAAGAAACTGTGGCACATATATACAATGGAATATTACTCTGCCATAAAGAATGATAAAATTATGGCATTTGCAGGCAAATGGATGAAATTGGAGAATATCACGCTAAGTGAGATAAGCCAATCTCAAAAACCCAAAGGACGAATGATCTTGCTGATAAGCGGATGATGACATATAATGGGGGGTGAGAGGGGTTAGCATTAGGGTTAGGGTTAGGTTTAGGGTTAGGGTTAGGGAGGGGGGCAAGAATGGAGGGAGGAAGGACTGTATAGAGGGAAAAGAGGGGTGGGAGGAGTGGGGGGGGGAGGAAAAAATAACAGAATGAATCAAACAGCATTACCCTATGTAAATGTATGATTACACAAATGGTAGGCCTCTACTCCATGTACAAACAGAGAAGCAGCATGTATACCATTTGTTTACAATAAAAAAATATTGTGGGAGTGCTGATTATGTAATCATGTAAACATGACATTAGTCAGTTTTAATGTTCTATCTACAAGAACAATTATTTTCCCACTGCTCTAGATGTACTTACCCTGTTGGCTTGTGTTTTATACTTTACACAGAAGATTTCATGTTCTTTTTTTTATTTTTTTGCAGTATTGGGGATCTAACTCAGGGCCTTGTGATTGTGAGGCAAACACTCTACCAGCTGAGCTATCTCCCCAGCCCCAGATTTCATGTTCTCTTTTGGTATTTCTTATTAAATTTTTATTAATGCATTATAGTTATACATACTATTGGGTGTGTTCTGATGTAATCATACATGCATGGAATGTAATTATGCTTTTGACTGTTTTCTTGTTTTTCCACAGCTATTCCCACCTGGGAGTTAGGGAGGAGGCATCTGCCCACCTACAGCCTCAGTCAAATGTGCCTCTGACAAGGAGAAATCACCTGAAGGTGATTTGATACATCCAAAAGACACAGCTACTGGACAGGATCCTGCCTTTACCTTTCTTAAAATCATGTCTCCTTTGCACTCAGGGTAGCTACTAGATACAAGAAGGGGACTCTTCTCTTCTTACACCCACTTCTCTCCTTTGGGCTTATGGTTCTACCAGTGTAGACAGAGTTGTCTGGACTAAGAAAGCAAACTGACCTAAGATTTGTGCAAAACTCTGTAGTTTCCATTTTGCAAATCTTCTTCCATTGTAGTTGCGTAAAAGGCCTTCCTCTTTAAATTTCACTTTGAACTCTACCTTTGACTGAACTGTATCTCAGCATGAAACTCAGTCAAAACCACAGTGTAGACCCCAAATAAGTAAAGGTTTATTTGAAACCTGGAGATTTTCTCAGAATCTTTTAAGACTGTGCAGATAGAAAGGACCAACCTCATTGACAATTTTAAGGAGTGAAGTGTAAAACCAAGGGTTCTAGACATTGACTGCCACTAAAGGTAGGTGTCAATAATAACTACTGTTAACACTTTCATTGAGCTTTCACTGTAAGTCAGGAGGTATCCTAAAAAGCATTTTTATCTCATTGTTTCATCCCTGCAACCCTCTGGGGTAGGTGTGATATGACCCCACTTTATAGATGAGTAAATGAACTTACTCAAATTCTGCCAATTATATATGCTGGTGTGTATGCGTGTGTGTGTGTGTGTGTGTGTGTGTGTGTGTGTGTGTTTTAGCTCCTTCTGATTTTATTGCATGTGATGAAGTTATATGTAAACATCACCACCACAATCAAGATACTTAATTGTGAGAACTACAGAATGCTAAAGAAAGAAGTTGACGAAAACCTTAGAAGATGGAAAGATCTCCCATGTTCTTGGATAGGCAGAATTAATATTGTCAAAATGGCCATATTACCAAAAGTGCTATACAGATTCAATGCAATTCCAATTAAAATCCCAATGATGTACCTCATAGAAAGAGAAAGCAATCATGAAATTCATTTGGAAAAATAAGAGACCTGAAATAGCTAAAGCAATCCTTAGCAGGTCTTCCTAAGCAGGGGGTATCGCAATACCAGACCTTCAACTATACTACTAAGCAATAGTAACAAAAATGGCATGGTATTGGCACCAAAATAGACAGGTAGATCAATGGTACAGAATAGAGGACATGGACACAAACCCAAATAAATACAATTTTCTCATACTAGACAAAGGTGCCAAAAATATGCAATGGAGAAAAGATAGCCTCTTCAACAAATGGTGCTGGGAAAACTGGAAATCCATATGCAACAGAATGAAACTAAACCCCTATCTCTCACCCTGCACAAAACTCAACTCAAAATGGATCAAGGACCTCAGAATCAGACCAGAGACCCTGCATCTTATAGAAGATGCAGGTCCAAATCTTCAACATGTCAGCTTAGGATCAGACTTTCTTAACATGAATCCCAAAGCACAAGAAATAAAAGCAGGAATCAATAATTGGGATAGATTCAAACTAAAAAGCTTTCTGTCAGCAAAGGAAACTATCAGCAATGTGAAGAGAGAGCCTACAGAGTGGGAGAATATCTTTGCCACTCATACTTCAGATAGAGCACTAATCTCCAGAATATATAAAGAACTCAAAAAACTCTACACAAAGAATACAAATAAACCAGTCAAGAAATGGGCTAAGGAAATGAACAGACACTTCACAGAAGAAGATCTACAAGCAATCAACAGATATATGAAAAAATGTTCAACATCTCTAGTAATAAGAGAAATGCAAATCAAAACTACCCTAAGATTCCATCTCACCCCAATTAGAATGGCGATTATCAAAAACACAAGTAACAACAGGTGTTGGCGAGGATGTGGGGGAAAAGGTACACTCATACATTGCTGGTGGGGCTGCAAATTAGTGCAGCCACTCTGGAAAGCAGTGTGGAGATTGCTTAGAAAACTTGGAATGGAACCACCATTTGACCCAGCTTTCCCACTCCTTGGCCTATACCCAAAGGACTTAAAATCAGCATACTACAGAGATACAGCCACATCAATGTTCATAGCTGCTCAATTCACCATAGCCAGATTGTGGAACCAACCTAGATGTCCTCAACTGATGAATGGATAAAGAAACTGTGGTATATATACACAATGGAATATTACTCAGCTATAAAGAATAATAAAATTATGGCATTTGCCGGCAAATGGATGAAATTGGAGGATATCATGCTAAGTGAGAGAAGCCAATCCCAAAAAACCAAAGGCTGAATGATGTCTGATAAGTGGATGATGATACATAATGGGGGGTGGGAGGGAGGCAAGATGGAGGAAGGATGGATTGTATAGAGGAAAAAGAGGGGTGGGGGAAAGGAAAATTACAGAATGAGAAACACATCATTACCCTATGTACATGTATGATTACACAAATGGTGTGACTCTACTTCATGTACAACCAGAGAAACAACAGCTGTACCCCATTTGTGTAGTATGAATCAAAATAAATAATTTTTTGAAAAACATACTTAATTGTACTATCACCAAAAAACTGTCTTATGTTACTTTTATAAAACCTCACCCAGCCCCTCTTCCTTATCCTTGAAAAACAATATTTTTTCTGCATCTTTATAGTTTTGTCATTCTGAGAATGATATATAGCTGGACCCATACAGTGTGTATAATTTTAAGACTGTTTCCACCTCCCTCAGCATAATTCCCTTGAGATTCATTCAAATTGTTGCATATTTTGGCAGTCTATTCCTTTGTTTTGTAGAGTAATATTCCATGGTACAGATGTACTGTGGTTTGTTTAACCATTAACCCATTGAAGGACACTTGGATTTTTTTTCTAGTTTGGAGATGTTACAAATAAAAATGTTTTGAACATTTGCGTACAGGTTCCTGCATGAAAATTTATGAACATAAAGTTGTTCATCGTGTTACTTTTTTATCCTTGTAATGGTTTCAGAATCTGTTAGAATATCCTTATTTTGTTCTTGATATTGGTGATTTGTACCCTCTCTTTTTACCTTTGTCAAAACTTCCTAAGGGTCTATCAATTTTATTGAACTATTTCAAAGAATCAGCTTTTTGTTTTATCATTTTCCCCCTATTGATTCCATGTTTTCAATGTCATTGATTTCTCATATTTATTATTTCCTTCCTTCTGCTTTCTTTGGATTTATTGTGTTCATTTTCTTGGTTCAAAGGCGTGAGCTTATTGATTTGAGACTTTCCCCCTTTTCTAATGTAAGTATTTACTATTATAAATTTCTCTCTCAGCACTGTTTGTCTCCCCACATATTTCAATATGCTGTACTCTCATTTTCATTTTCATTCAGTCCTATGTATCTTTAAATTTCCTTTGAGACTCTGTCTCACAGATAATTAAGTGTGTGTTTAGTTTCCAAGTGTTTGGAAATTCCCCTTTTATCTTTCTGCTGTTGATTTCTAATTTGATTCCATCTTAGTCAAATAACACATTCTGTATCACTTACATTTTTAAAAAATTTCAGAAGGTTTATTCTAGGATCCAGGATAAAGTTATCTTAGTGAATGAGCACTTGAAAAAAAAATGTGAATTTTATTGTGTTTGGGTAAAATATTCTATGTAAGTCTATTAAATCCTGGTGGTTGATTGTGTTAAGATCTGATTCATCCTTTCTGATTCTCTGTCTAGCAACTGTTTTCAGTAACTAATAGTGGGGTGTTGAAGTCTCCCACTATTATTGTGGATTTGTTTATTTCTCCTTTCCACTCTATAGGTTTTGCTCGTATATTTTGCAGTTCTACTTTTGGTGTCTTCTCAATGGATTAATTATTTTACCATTATGGAACATATCTCTTTGTCTTTGGTAACTTTCTTTGCTCTGAAGCCTATTTTAGTTGATGTTAACATTGTCACTTCTGTTTTGTTTTGATTGGGGATATATCTTTTTCTACCTATTCACTTTCAGTCTATCTTGTTATTTTTGAAGCACTTCGCTTATAGACAGTATGTGGTTGGGACACATTTTTAAATGTACTTTTCCAATATCTTCTAATCAATTAATTTAGACTTTTTACATTTAAAGTAATTGATGAATCTACAGAGTTTAAAACTTTCATTTTAATATTTATTTTGTTTATTTCCTGTTTCTTGTACCTCTGCTTCTTTTTTCTTGCCTTCTTATATGGTACTCAAATAAATTTTAGAGTTCCATTTTATTTATTTATAACGCTTTTGAGTATATTGCTTTAAACAGTTTTCTTAGTGGTTGCTGCAGATATTACCACACACATACATAAATTATTACAACCTACTTTTGTTGACATTTCACCACTTTGAATGAAGGATGAAACGTAAATCCATTTAGGTCCCCTTACCATTCCCATGTTTAAAATATATTTATATTAAATATTTTCTCTATAATCATTTAACTCCACATTGGTGTTATGACATTTGTTTCAACTGTAAAGTATGATTAAAGAAACTCATGAGATGAGAGATAATCTATTTATTTCTATTTTAACCCATTTCTTTGTTCTTCACTACCATAAGGTCCATGACTTTGTAACATTTCCTTTGTTTAGAGAAGTGACTTTAGCCATGTTTTAGTCAGATGTTTCACTGCTGTGACCAAAAGACTGACAAGAACAATTTTAAAGGAGGAAAAATTTATTTTGGGTCTCGTTGTTTCAGAGTTCTCAGTGCATAGACAGCTGGCTCCATTGCTCTACACTGGAAGTGAGACGGAACGTCATGGCAGATGAATGTGGCAGAGGAGAGCAGTTGAAGACATTGCACCAGGAAGCAGAGAGGCTAAGCTCAGCTTACAAAATGTAAACCCCTAAGACACACCCTCAATTCTCCACCTTTTCCAGCCACACCCTACCTGCCTAGTACCTCCCCCCCAAAAAAACCCAAGAAGAACATCAATTAATTCAACATGGTTTATAATAGATTATTGAAGCATTTTTATGACATGTACTTTAAGATCCTAATCAGATAATTCTAACATGATTCATCTCAGTACTATTGTCAGTTATTTTTCTCATTCACGTAGTGATTTTCTTAGTTTTTGGTATGATAAGTAATTTTTAAAAATTATATCCTATAAATTTTATTATATACATGGACTCTTTTTTACATATTTATTTTATTGTAAACAAATGGGATACATGTTGTTTCTCTGTTTGTACATGGCATAAAGGCATACCATTTGTGTAATCATAAATTTACATAGAGCAATGTTGTTTGATTCATTCTGTTATTTCCTAAGTGAGATAAGCCAATCTCAAAAAACGTGGACTCTTGATTTTATTTAAATCTTGATTTTAGAGGGTAGTTGCCTAGTTTAAGTTTAGTTTGTATGTTCTGATCTATGTGTGTAAGCTTTAGTACCAATGAAATGTTAGTTTTCTTAACCCTTGGAATCCATCATCTTATTGGCATCTGCTCTGGGTTTAGGTCATCTTTGAAGATTTTAGAAATCTCTTAAGTAAACTGATTGTAATGTTCCAAACTGCTATGAAGTCCCAAGGGTTTCTACTGCACCAGGACTTTCCAAAAAAAACATAGATGCAGCTCTAAACCACTATTATGTTACTACAGTGACCAGTATTTTTGTATATTTATGTTCATTAAGGAAAATGCTTTTACAATGGTTAATAGTGATGTTTTTATATTTTCTACTTAAAATGGTCAATGTTGTAAATCATACATTCCTAAACAATGTGCATACACCTTTTCTTTACTAATAGATTTTGTTGCAGAGTTTTCAATGAAAAAATTCTTTATGTCAGTTTCATGCTACTACAACTGGGATATTTATTTATTTATTTTTACTTTATTTTTATTGTACACAAATGGGATACATCTTGTTTCTCTATACATGAAGTAGAGGCCTACCATTTGTGTAATCATACATTTACATAGGATAATGGTGTTTGATTCATTCTGTTAGTTTTTTTGTCCCCCCTACTCCTCCCACCCCTCTTTTCCCTCTATACAGTCCCATCTTCCTCCATTCTTGCCCTACTCCCACCCCCCATTAGGTGTCAACATCCGCTTATCAGCGAAATCATTTGTCCTTTGGTTTTTTGAGATTGGCTTATCTCACTTAGCATGATATTCTCCAATTTCATCCATTTCCCTGCAAATGCCATAATTTTATCATTCTTTATGGTGGAGTAATATTCCATTGCATATATATGCCACAGTTTCTTTATCCATTCATCAATTGAAGGACATCTAGGTTGGTTCCACAATCTGGCTATTGTGAATTGAGCAGCAATGAACATTGATGTGGCTGTATCTCTGTAGTATGCTGACTTTAAGACCTTTGGGTATAGGCCAAGGAGTGGGATAGCTGGGTCAAATGGAGGGTCCATTCCAAGTTTTCTAAGGAATCTCCATACTGCTTTCCAGAGTGGCTGCACTAATTTGCAGCCCCACCAGCAAAGTATGAGTGTACCTTTCTCCCCACATCCTCACCAACACCTGTTGTTGCTTGTGTTCTTCATAATCACCATTCGAATTGGGGTGAGATGGAATCTTAGGGTAGTTTTGATTTGCATTTCTCTTATTACTAGAGATATTGAACATTTTTTTCATATATCTGTTGATTGCTTGTAGATCTTCTTCTGTGAAGTGTCTGTTCATTTCCTTAGCCTATTTGTTGATTGGGTTATTTGTATTCTTCGTGTAGAGTTTTTGAGTTCTTTATATATTCTGGAGATTAGTGCTCTATCTGAAGTATGAGTGGCAAATATTTTCTCCCACTCTGTAGGCTCTCTCTTCACATTGCTGATAGTTTCCTTTGCTGACAGAAAGCTCTTTAGTTTCAATCAATCCCAGTTATTCTTGGTTTTATTTCTTGTGCTGTGAAAGTCTTGTTACATGTTGTTTCTCTGTTTGTACATGGAGTACATAAATTTACATAGGGTAATGTTGTTTGATACATTCTGTTATTTTTTCCCTTCCCCCCACCCCTCCCACCCCTCTTTTCACTCTATACAGTCCTTCCTTCCTCCATTCTTGACCCCCTCCCTCACCCTAACCCTAAAAATAACCCTACCCCTAACACTACCCCCTCCTCCCATTCCTTGATCCATTTTGAGTTGAGTTTTGTTCAGAGTGAGAGATAGCGGTTTAACTTCATTCTGCTGCATATGGATTTCCAGTTTTCCCAGCACAATTTGTTGAAGAGGCTATCTTTTCTCCATTGCATATTTTTGGCACTTTTGTCTAGTATGAAAAAATTGTATTTATTTGGGTTTGTGTCTGTGTCCTCTACTCTGTACCATTGACCTACTTGTCTATTTTGGTGCCAATACCATGCCGTTTTTGTTACTATTGCTTTGTAGTAGAGTTGAAGATCTGGTGTTGCAATACCCCCTGCTTCGCTCTTAATGCTAAGGATTGTTTTAGCTATTCTGGGTTCTTATTCTTCCAAATGAATTTCATGATTGCTTGCTCTATTTCTGTAAGGTACATAATTGGGATTTTAATTGGAATTGCATTGAATCTGCATAGCACTTTTGGTAGTATGGCCATTTTGACAATATTAATTCTGCATATCCAAGAACATGGGAGATCTTTCCATCTTCTAAGGTTTTCTTCAATTTCTTTCTTTAGTGTTCTGTACTTCTCATTGTAGAGGTCTTTCACCTCTTTTTTAGATTGATTCCAAAATATTTTATTTTTTTCGAGGCTGTTGTGATGGGGTAGTTTTCCTAACTTCTCTTTCTGAAGATTCATCACTTATGTATAAAAATGAATTAAATTCATGAGCCTTGATCTTATATCCTGCTACTTTACTGAATTCATTTATGAGTTCTAAAAGTTTTCTGGTGGAAATTCCCGGTTCCTCTAAGTATATAATCATATCATCAGCAAATAGGGATAGTTTGAGTTCTTCTCTTCCCATTCATATCCCTTTAATTTCTTTGGTCTTTCTAATTGCTCTGGCTAGAGTTTCAAGGACGATGTTGAATAGAAGTGGTGAAAGAGGGTATCCCTGCCTTGTTTCAGTTTTTAGGGGGAATGCTTTCAGTTTTTCACCATTTAGAATGATATTAGCCATGGGCTTAGCATAGATGGCCTTTACAATGTTAAGGAATGTTCCCACTATCTCTATTTTTTCTAGTGTTTTGAGCATGAAGGGGTGCTGTATTTTATCAAATGCTTTTTCTGTATCTATCGAAATAATCATGTGATTCTTAACTTTAAGTTCATTGATATGGTGAATCACATTTATTGATTTCCGGATGTTGAACCAACCTTGCATCCTTGGGATAAAACCCACTTGATTGTGGTGCACTATCTTTTTAATATATTTTTGTGTGCGATTTGCTAAAATTTTGTTGAGAATTTTTGCATCGATGTTCATTAAGGATATTGGTCTGAAATTTTCTTTCCTCGATGTGTCTCTGTCTGGTGTAGGTATCAGGGTGATATTGGCTTCATAGAATGAGTTTGGGAGAGTTCCCTCCTCTTCTATTTCATGGAATACTTTGAGAAGTATTGGAATGAGCTCTTCTTTAAAGGTTTTGTAGAACTCGGCTGAGAACCCATCTGGTCCCGGACTTTTCTTTGTTGGTAGGCTTTTGATGACTTCTTCTATTTCATTACTTGAAATTGATCTATTTAAATTGTGTATGTCCTCCTGATTCACTTTAGGTAATTCATATGTTTCTAGAAACCTGTTGATGTCTTTGAGATTTTCTATTTTGTTGGAGTATAGATTTTCAAAATAGCTTCTAATTATGTTTTGTATTTCACTTGTGTCTGTTGTGATATTTCCTTGTTCATTCTGAATTTTACTAATTTGGATTTTCTCTCTCCTTCTCTTTGTGTGGCTAAGGTTTTATCAATTTTGTTTATTTTTTCAAAGAACCAACTTTTTTTTGTCAACTTTTTGGATTGTTTCTTTTGTTTCAATTTTATTGTTTTCAGATCTGATTTTAAATATTTCCTGTCTTGTACTACTTTTGATGTTGCTCTGTTCTTCTTTTTGTAGGGCTTTTAGCTGTAGTGTTAGGTCGTTTATTTGTTGATTTTTTTCTTCTTTTATTGAATGTACTCCATGGTATAAATTTTCCTCTAAGAACTGCTTTCATAGTGTCCCAGAGATTTTGATATGATGTATATTTGTTCTCATTTACCTCTAAGAATTTTTTAATTTCCCCCCTGATGTCTTCTGTTATCCATTCATCATTCAATAGCATATTATTTAATCTCTAGGTGTTGGAGTAGTTTCTGCTTTTTATTCTGTCATTTATTTCTAATTTCAATGTTTTATGATCTGAGAGAATACAAGGTAGTATCTCTTTCTTCTTGTATGTGCTAACATTAGCTTTGTGGCATAAAATATGATCTATCCATGTGCTGCTGAGAAGAAAGTGTATTCGCTCTTTGTTAGATGGTATATTCTACAAATGTCCATTAAGTCTAAATTGTTGATTATGTTATTGAGATCTATGGTTTCTTTGTTCAACTTTTGTTTGGAGGATCTATCCAGTGGTGAGAGAGGGGCGTTAATGTCACCTAGTATTATTGTGTTGTGGTCTATTTGATTCCTGGAATTGAGAAGGATTTGTTTGGCGTACATGGATGAGCCACTGTTTGGGGCATAGATATTTATGATTGTTATGTCTTGCTGATTTACCTCCTTAGCAGAATGAAATGTCCTTCTTTATCCCTTCTGAGAAACTTTGACTTGAAGTCCACATTATCTGATATGAGGATGGATACTCATAATAAAAAAAGCTGAGTATGTTTTTCCCATCCTTTCACCTTAAGTCTGTGGGTATCTCTTTCTATGAGATGAGTCTCTTGCAGGCAGCACATTGTTAGTCTTTCTTTTTAATCCAATCTGCCAGTCTATGTCTTTTGATTGATGAATTCAGGCCATTAACATTCAGGGTTATTGTTGAGATATGATTTGGTTTCCCGGTCATTTGGCTCATATTTGCTTTTTTGACACGACTTGCTTTCTCCTTTATTTGGCTATTCCTTTAGGGTAGTTCTTCCCTTTGCTGATTTACATCATTGTTTTTCATCTCTTCCTCATGGAATATTTGCTGAGAATGTTCTGTAGTGTCGGCTTTCTTTTTGTAAATTATTTTAGCTTTTGTTTATCATGGAAGGATTTTATTTCGTTGTCAAATCTGAAGGTATAAGATTCCTGGGTATAAGATTCTAGGTTGGCATCCATTTTCTTTCAGAACTTGAAAAATGTTGTTCCAGGCCCTTCTAGCTTTTAGGGTCTGGGTTGAAAATTCTGCTGATATCCATATTGGATTCCCTCTGAATGTAATTTGATTCTTGTCTCTCGCAGCCTTTAAAATTCTGTCTTTATTTCGTGTGTTAGGTATTTTCATTATAATGTGCCTTGTGGGTTTGTTGTAATTTTGTATATTTGGAGTCCTATAAGCCTCTTGTACTTGATTTTCCATTTTGTTCTTCAGATTTGGGAAATTTTCTGATATTATTTCATTGAATAGATTGTTCATTCCTTTGGTTTGTTTCTCTGTGCCTTCCTCAATCCCAATAATTCTTAAATTTGGCCCTTTCATGATATCCCATAATTCTTGTAGATGCTGTTCTTACCATCTTCTCTGTTTGATGTTTGGTCAACTTTGTTTTCAAGATGAAATATTTTGTCTTCAATATCTGAGGTTCGGTCTTCCAGGTGTTCTATCCTATTGGTTATGCTTTCTATGGAGTTTTTAATTTGGTTTATTGTTTCCTTCATTTCAAGGATTTCTGTTTGTTGTTTTTTTAGTATCTCTAACTCTTCATTGAAATGATCTTTTGCTTCCTGTATTTGCTCTTTTAACTGTTGATTGGTGCAATCATTCAATGCCTGCATTTGCTCTTTCATCTCCTCGTTTGCTTCCCTGATTGTTTTAATTATGTACATTCTGAACTCCCTTTCTGATATTTCTTCTGCCATGCTGTCATTGGATTGTATTGCTGTAATATCTAGGTTTGTTTGGGACATTTTCTTCCCTTGTTTTCTCATATTTCTCAGGTATCTACCCCTCTAGTAGGGAAACTCTGGGATATTGCAGATTTCCTCTATTGACTAATATTGTCTCTGTAGATTTCCAATAACTCACCTCTTACCCTTCAGTATCCTGAAGTCTAGGAGGAATTTGATAATTCAGTGCTCCATTAGGAAGCTGTCCCTCTAGGGTTGGTGGCCTTCAGGTGGGGTTTATTCTCTGCTAGTGGGCAGAGGTGCCTCCACTTGTTGACCGATGGTCAGTCAAAGGGGGACTAGACTGGGGGCTGGAGCATGGCCGGTCTGGGCCTGGGTCTCTGATTCTACCAGTCTGGTTGGAAAGCCTCAACTGGTGGGGAAAACTCATCCAGTGGGGAAGTCTCACTGGGCAGCTATCCTCTGAGAAGTTCCCTTCAGTCCGGAACTACTGCCTGGTCCAGGAATCCTCACCCTATGTGTGAGTCTCTCGCTTGACAGCCCTCTTCTGTGACATTCCCTGTGGTCTGGAACTACTTCCTGGGCTGGGGAGCCTGACCCTGCAAGGAGTCTCCCACTTGTGTGGCCCTGCTCCGAGAAGCTGCCCGTGGTCCAGGCTTGCCACTTGGGCTGGGGGAAGCTCGCCCAGTGGGAGATACTCACCTGGTGCCTCTGAGTTGGCTCTGAGTCTCTTAATACCCCCTCTTCTTGAATCCTGAATTCTGGAGCGACATGAGATGCAGTCATCCTCTAGTCTGCCATCTTGGTCTCCCCAGGGATATTTATTTTAAACAAATACATTTAACTCCAACCAAAAATTTAAAGGATAATCTTCCTGATGAACAAAGAGGCAGAATGCAATATAACTTTCCATTCCATTATTATTTAAAGAAAATTATGTGAATCATTATCATGAACAAAATGGTGAGTTCGATTTTAAGTAGTCAGAGAAGAACGTCTCAAGAGTGTAACATTTGAACTGAGATGATATAAAAATAATCTAGCTATCCATATGGGAGAATAACCTCTAAGGCAAAGAAATAGAAGTGCAAAACCTCTGAGATGGTAACATACTGGATGTGCTTCAGAACAACAAATCAGTGTGGCTATAATACCATGAGCAAGATGGCAAGTAGCAGGAGATGAAACCAGGGACAATGACAATACCTGGTCTTACTGGACTTTGTAGGTTATACTCAGAACTTTGATTTTTATTCTAAGGGCTTCCATTAATGTTGCAAGGCGTTGAAGTATTTTTAAAAGAATTTTGAAAGACATGATATGATTTATATTTTAGAATGACCACTCTGCATGTTATGTAGAGAATAGAATAAAATGGAACCAAGAGAAGAATCAGGGAGAGAAGTGAGGATGCTATTCCTGTGGTCCAAGCAAGGGATGACTAGTCTTTCTGTGTCAGACTTAAATTAGGTTGGTAATGGTGGAGATAGTAATAGATGACCATATGTAAATATAATTTGTGGATAAAGTTCATTGAAATGTTTCAGGGATTGGGTAAAATGGAAGAAGAAAAAGTGGAGAGTAGAGAGTGAATCTGAGGTTTTTATTTGAGACACCATTGAACTGGGATAACATTATCAAGGTGAAGAAGACTGTGGGGGAGCATGTTTGTGGGAGTGGTGTAGGAGGTAGGGAGCCAAATACTTTGCTTTGGTATTGTTAAATCTGAGATGTCTATTAGATTTTTAAAGGATACAGTTAAGTTGGCAGTAGAATATACAAATGTGGAGCTCAGCAATGTGGTCTGAACTGAAGATAAAAACTTTGGAGCTATCAGTATACATAGATTACAGATAAACCATGAAACTGGAGGAAATTATTTAAATGGAATAGGCAGATAAGGGAGCCCAAGATCAAACTCCAGAGCCCTCCAACATTTAGAGGTGGGACAGAAGGGGAGAAACCAGCAAGGAAATTGAAATAAACCACTGCTTGTATAGGAAAATTATGCTATCACCGAAACCGAGAGAGGAAAGTATTTCAGGAAAGAAGGAGTGGTTAGACATGTTGAATCCTCGAGAGGTTGAATAATATGAGAATAGAGAAGTGTTAAATAAGCAATGTGGAAGTCATTGGCGACTTTGACAGATGAATGGATAAACAAAATGGGAACTAGTCATATAATGGAATATTATTCCACCACCAAAATGAATGGTAGTGATATGTGCTACAAAACAGATGAGCCTTGAAACATTATACTGAGTGAAAGAAGGTAGTTGCAAAAAGACCACATATTTTACAATTCCACATATATGAACTCCACAGAGTAGGCAATTCTATAGACACAAAAAGTAAATTGGTAGTTGCTTAGGGCTCGTGGGAGTGTTGAAGGGATGGGGATGATAGTAAAAGGGTAGTTTGGGGGTGGTAGAAATGCTTCAAAATTGATATAGCAATAGTTGCACAGCTATGCGACATAATAAAACCACTGTACACTTTAATATGTGAATTACATGATATGTGAATTATGTCTCAATCAAACTTATTTTAAAATAATAAATGGGAAATGAGAAAGGGAGTAAGGTGTAGGCAATTCTTTGTAAAATTCTTCTTTGAGAGGAAGTGGCTGGAGAGATATGTAAGATCAGAAAGTATGTGTTTTAAGGTAGGAGACATTAGAGTATATTTGTATGTTGATGGCCTTTAGGCACAGATATTTCCAGCACTCCACCTGAAGGACCTATTAGCCTTATAATGTATTCCAAACAGAATTTATTATATCCCTACCACTAAGATCTTCTTCTGAATTTTATAATTCAATAAGTTCTGTCTCCATGCTTAAGAAACATGAATCATCCTAAACTCCTCCTTCCATCACTCCCCTTTCTAAACTATCAAGAAACTGTCATTTTTACTTCCTAAAGAGTTTTCAAATATGTCCCCTTTCTCTCCATCCTCACTGGCATTGCTCTATTTCAGATTCCTGTATTTTTTATTATACCGTTGCAACAGTTTCCTGAAGTTGAGTCCTGGTCTCTAATTTCCCACTTCTTAATCCACTCTTTAGTCTGCTTGCTGGAGTAATCGTTCAAGACTGACAATTAATTTGCCTCATTCAGTCTGCTTAATTTCTCAGTGTCCTCCCTTCCCCCATTGTATACAGTAGAAGTTCTTAACTTACTATCTATGGGCCTCCAGTGCCTACTTCCAAAAGAGAGTTCTCCCCAAAGTTGCTCCTTTCTAGTCTTGATTATTTTTCCATCTACCCACTTGTTCAAACCCCAAACCTAAAAATCATCTTCATTCCCATCTCTTCCTCAACCCCAAATCCTTCTAGTTTTTTGGATCTAATGCAAATGTATTTCCCAAATCCATTTCCTTATTTCTAACCTCACCACTTCCACCTTGATCCAAGTCATCAACATTTCTCACTGTATCACCATAATAGTTTATTTTTTTCCAATTTTAAATAGTTTTATTTAAGACATTGCATTTTCCACTTAACAATACAGTCCTTATAAAGTGCAATGTTATTTTCTTTCCCTGTGTACATGTTCCATATTCAAGTATTGAGATGCCCAATAGTTTAGTATAGCAGCAACTTTAAAACTGCCACAGAATTTGCTACAAATTTGGGTCCTTCCATATTTTACTGTGGAACAAAGCTACATCTATAATTGGGCTGGCTTAGTCAACCTCTTCAATGGTGGGCCCAGAGGAAGCACCACCAGAAGGAGGAGCACCCCACCAGGGAAGCCCCCAGGCATTCCTCCCACCATGCCTCCTACACTGTTGTATAACTTGGTAATGATGGGGTTGCAGACTTTCTCCAGTTCTTTATAATGATGTTTGAATTCTTCTTTCTCTGCAGTCTGATTCTTATCCAGCCGGTTGATGATTTCATTACACTTGTCAAGAATCTTCTGTTGGTCCTCATCATTTATCTTGCCTTGAAGTTTCTCATCTTCAACAGTTGCTTTCATGTTGAATGCATAGGACTCAAGTGAATTCTTGGATGACACTTTGTCTCTCTGCCTTTTGTCTTCAGCTTTGTACTTTTTCAGCTTCCTGGACCATGTGCTCAATGTCTTCCTTGCTCAAATGACTTTTGTCATTAGTGATGGTAATCTTGTTCTCTTTTCCTGTAATCTTGTCTACAGCAGAGACATTGAGGATGCCATTGGCATCAATATCAAAAGTGACTTCAATCTAAGGAAGACCACGGGGTACAGGAGGTATGCCTGTAAGTTCAAACTTGCCAAGCAGGTTGTTATCCTTGGTCATGGCACGCTCACTTTCATATACCTGAATGAGTACACCAGGCTGGTTGTCAGAGTAGGTCATGAAGATCTTTGTCTGCTTGGTAGAAATGGTGGTATTACACTTGATGTGTACAGTCATGACTCCACCAGCAGTTTCAATACCAAGGGAAAGAGGAGTGACATCTAAGAGCAGCAAATCTTGAACATTTTCAGATTTATCTCCAGATAAAATGGTGCTTGGACAGCTGCACCATAAGCAACAGCCTCATCAGAAGCTTCTGAGTCTTGGGGATATGAGTAGAACCACCCACCAGTACAATATCATGGATCTGTGTCTAGTTTGGCATCTCAAAGAGCTTTTTCCACAGGATCAAGGGTGCCACGGAACAGGTCAGCATTCAACTCTTCAAATCGAGCACGGGTAATGGAGGTATAGAAGTCGATTCCTTCATAGAGAAAATCAATCTGAATATTGGCCTGAGTGCTGGAATAGAGGGTATGCTTAGCTCTTTCGCATGTGGTATGGAGACGTTGGACAGTTCTTTTGTTCTCACTAAAGTCCTTCTCATGCTTGTGCTTGAACTTAGTGATAAAATGATTGAACATACAGTTGTCAAAGTTTTCTCCACCTAAGTGGGTGTCTCTACCTGTGGATTTGACCTCAAAGATTCCATCCTCAATATTGAGGATTGACACATCAAAAGTGCCACCTCGTAAATCAAAAATCGGCACATTTCTTTCAGCTCCAACCTTTTTGTCTAAACCATAGGCAATAGTAGCAGCAGTTGGCTCATTGATTATCCTAAGCACATTGAGACCAGCAATGGTTCCAGCATCTTTGGTTGCCTGACGTTGAGAGTCATTGAAGTAAACTGTCACTGTGACCACAGCATTGGTAGCAGTCTTCCCAAGGTAGGCCTCTGTGATTTCCTTCGTCTTTGTCAGAACCACAGAAGACACCTCCTCTGGATAGAAACTTTTTGTCTTTCCTCTTATTCTACTTGGACTTTGGCCTGCCTGAATCATTTACCACCATAAGCCCGAATCATTCACCACCATAAAAGGGCTATCATATCAGACTGTGCAACAGCATCATCAAATCTACATCCTATCAGACATTTGGTATCAAAAACTGTGTTGGTGGGGTTCATTGTACCATCACTGATCAATCGTTCAGTGTCAGTGAAGGTGACATAGCTTAGGGTAGTTCGGTTCCCCTGATCACTGGCAATTATCGCCACTTTTCCTTGTGGAATACACCCACACAAAAGTAGGTGGCGCCAAAATCAATGCTGACTGTAGGTCCCTTAGACATGGTTCCATATGTGTAGGCCGGAATCTACTTGTGAAGAAAACACACAAACCTCAAAAGTTGCCACTGCATTCAATGTGACCACATAATATTTTCTTAACTTGGTCTCTCTGCTTCCACTTTTGGTGTTTTCAAATTCATCCTCTACCCTGCATCCATGGTCATTTTTCTAAAATATGAATATGATCTTGATTCCAGAGCTTTGAACTCTTTAGTGGCTCCGTATGGCACTTACAATATAGTCTGAGTTCTTTAACTTGGTCTACAAGACTCTCCAAGACCTAACTCCAAGTGTTCATACTCATCTGTGGCCTTTCTCCTCTTACACATGAGGCTCAGTCATAGTGAGCTTTTTTCTGTTCCTGAGATGCATCATGCTTATTCTCACCTCTAAGTCTTTGCATATGGATATTTTGTCCTCTCATAACCCACTTCCTACCCCATCCCCCTTGTGATTTGCCTTACTTCTGCTCATCCTTGATATTTTTAGGTATTTTTCCTGATCACTTTTATTAAATTAGGTCTCCTCTATACCATCCCATCAACCCTTGGGTTCTTGCTCTCAAAATACACAGCGTACACTTCTGTACATTTTCAGTTATTTCTCTTCCTCGTGTAAGTACAAGCTCCACAGGACAGAACCTAGCTTTTCCTTGTTTACTGTTTGTGTTATTTTGTTAATAAAATGCCACATACTGGGTAGCCTAAATAACAGAAATGCATTGTCTCACATTTTCAGAGTCCAGAAGTCCAAGGTTAATGTGTCATCAGGGTTGGTGCCTTCTGAGGGCTCTAAGGAAGAATCTATTCCCTGCATCTATACTACCTTCTAATGGTTTGCTGGCAGTCTTGGGGAGTTCATGATTTATGGATGTATCACCTTGATCCCTACCTTCATGTTTACAAGTCCCGCCTTGTGTGTGGGTCTCTGCATCTAAATTTCTCCTTTTATTAAGGACATTTGCCATATTAACATAGAGCTCTCCCTATAACCTAATTCTAGATTGGTTACCTCTTTAAAGACCTTATTTCCAAATACGGTCACTTTCTGAGATGCTGGGTATTAGGACTTTGAAATATTTTTGAGGGGCAACACACTTTGACATATAACACTGCTCTGTCTCTAGCACCTAACACAGTGTTGGCTTCTGGCCTCTAATTCCCTTAGGGTATTGAGTGAATGAATTCGTGGATGGGCTTTAGAGCTTCCATGACATGGTAAGCAAAATTATGGGGAAGATATGGGTGTGGTTCGCATGTGTGTTCATGCATTTCTTTAGGGGAGGAGGCCCTTGATCTTTCACTCTAATTAATACATGACCCTAGAAGTGCTCAAACCCCCTACAGTATATGATAAAAATGCCTTCACTGAAACCAGTCTTCTGCACTGGAGGGTATTTCACCCTGGAACTCTGGCTGACTAGGGTTAGAAAAGGTACTTTCCAGAACTTTATCATCCCAGGCCTGGCTTTGTCTTCTCAGCATCTCTGACTTCCCATCTGAAAATTGACTAATACTTGTTAATTGTGTATTCTAAGATGCTTTGATGAAAATGCCATAGTATGTAAGTATCAGGTATTGTTATGAATAATAAAAAGGGATGAAGTTTCTGTTGCTTACTCCTCGATTGACAATATAGAAAATAGATGTCTCTTGCCAAACCACAGGGCATATCTGCATTGTTGAAATGAGAGTAAATAGAGTATCAACTCTTTGGTCTTTTGGATTCAACATAAAAAATATTTGATTTTCCAAAACTCTTCTAATTACAAAAATGCCATAGTCTTTTGTTGCTATTGTGAGATGTACCCACTAGTCTTCCATCACACACAATGAAACTGCAATGGTTCTCTCTCTCTCTCTCTCTGTACTGGGAATTGAACCCAGGGGTGCTTAACCCCTGAGCCACAGCTCTGGCCCTTTTTATATTTTATTTAGTGACAGGGTCTCTCTGAGTTGCTAGGGCCTCGCTAAGTTGCTGAGGCTGGCTTTGAACTCATGATCCTCCTACCTCAGCCTCCTAAACTGCTGGGATTATAGGCGTGTGCCCATCTCTAGTCTAATCTTTTACTTAGAGAAACACTCTCCTTGTGGGACCCTTTCTCACCCCCAAGCAAGCATTTGGAGGACAACTGCTATGTTCTTATAGAAATCCTATGCCTGGACACAGTGATGGGGCACCCGATCCAAACTGGGTAAATCAAATTCTTTCCAGGGACTTTTAATACTTGTGATTTAAAAGAGTAACTAGAAATTCCTCTCTGTCAGCAACTCTGGGAAATAGAAGTACACATCTAATCAGCTGCTGTGGGTGCAGCTGTGTGGAAGAGGTCCAAGAGAATGAAGCCAACACTCAGAAGCAAAGATGGGAGACAGGAAAAGAAGAGGACAGGAAGGAAGAAGGAAAGAGGGAGGGAGAGAGAAAAACGAATGAGAGAATCCTGTCAGTTACTTGCATCTTTTGTTCCAGTTGTCCTTCTCCTTCCCATGACTTGATTATGTGGAAGAATAAGTCTCCCTTAGTCTATAAGTTCTTTCAGCCCAAGACAGAATTTCTTCTATCAATGGGACTTTTCTCAAGAACATCCATTTCCTCCTTGGCAATGACCAGGGAATAAAAGAAAAAACAATGGGTTTATATCCTTAGGTACTTGTACATGGAAAGGGGCTTTTCAGATCATTCAATCAAACTTTCTTTGTACAGTTGGGAAATGAAGGTTCTGAGAGGGAAAGGAATGATATGCTCCCCAAGTCACACAGTAAGTTAGCAACATAGTCAGAACTAGAATCCAGTTCTCCTAATTTCTTCTCACTAGTTTCCCACAGGCTTCCAATCTGAAATTATATAAACAAAATTACAATACATTTTTTAAAAGCTGAACTTTGTTTTGCTAATGAAATGCACATTAACCCCACCCTCATTCATTCTATCCCTTACAGACCATGAGAATATAAAGCGCCATGAATTTCAAGGTATATATATCTGCTTGAGGGTTATTATGGCAGACATGAAATTTTAGTCCTATAAGCTATTTTGATTCATATTCAATTCTCAACTTTCTAAAGAAAAATCAAGTCTCCAGCCTTTTTTCTTTTCTTCTTGGAAGACTAATGCTTTATTTGCCTTTTTAAAAATGATGTGACCAGCTTTCATTTTGACAATTGGGTCCTTGAGACTTCCACAAACTGATGAAATTGTCATTGTTGTGAAATTATCCTGCAAACATTGTGAATATATATGTATATTTTGGAAATCATGATCTGACTCATGTCATTGGCAGACCCTTAAATATTTCTTTGGAAGGGAATGTGTGCAAGTAAGATACTATTACTTATTATCAATCATTCAACTAATTAATTAATCATCGAGTACTGTGTAAGTACCTAGCATGATTCTAGTTGTTCAAGGGCTAAAGAAACACAATGCTCTGGAAACACTTAAAATACATGAATATTTTCCATCTTATATGTGCAACAGCCTTTCCCTTGCTTTACTTTTTCTATAATAGGAAGTTACATAGTAGAATAAAATGAACATGGACTTTGAAGTAACATGTACATGGTTTTGAATGCCCATTGCAAATTGTGCAGACCCAAGGAAATTCGAGCCCACAACAGTCCTTCCTCACTCTCCTCATCTCTAAGTTGGAATAGTAATAACAGCAATAATATCTATTTTTCAGAGTTGTTCTGATAATTAAATGCTATTATTTATATGGCATATAGCAGGCACTCAATAAATGCTAACTATTATTATAATGAATGAGTGATATATGTTTAGGTCCAGTTGTTTAAGGAAGTGTGGTAACTCAGAAAGGTTTAACAGATCCTTTCAGCAGCAGTCCAGTGGAGAAATTAACAAGCATGGGCTCCCAAGTCCAGTAGAACTTGAGTCAAATACCAATTATACCACTTTAATTCACTGGGTAAACTTCGATAGATTACTGAACTTCTCAATTCTCAATCTTATCATCTCTCAAATGGGAATGAGAGTGTAACACGTGGGGTTATTGGCATGATTTAATGAGATCATGACTGGAAAGAACTAGCACAGGGTCTGGCTCAAAGTAGTATTTACCCTTTTGTGAAGTTGTTAGCATGTGTGCTGTAGAAATACTATGGCAGCTGTATTACTTACTGTTATGGAAACATCATTTTGTTTTCCAATTTCTACAAATAGGAAAAACTGAGCCACTATTTTTATTGCTTTTTTTGTAAGTGACTGAAAATAGCATTAAAAGCAGAGATTTAAGGATTACTTTTAAGAAATGCTTAAAGATTTTCAAGATGATATATAAAATTGCAGGAAGTCTCATTGTTTCTCAGAGCAAGAGAATTATAGATATTCAGGAGTTACTCTTCCAGTTACTAAAGTACTAAGCAATCTACTCTTTTGGGGGAGGTGTTTCAGAGAAAAGGTGCTTTCTAAATATGTAAAAATGTTTACCATGTAATCAAATAAATTCTCTAGAAACCCTGAGATTGTTTGCAACTAATTTTTTGTCATCAATATCCAACCACTCATATAGGTCTAAAGGAAAGCAAAGGCAAAGTTGAAAGATTATATGGTTTCAAATGTATTTTGTAAAAAAAAAAACAAAATCAGTTTTAAATTTTTCTGTGCATTAAAACACTTTATTAAAAATTTAAAGTTGTTTCTAAAAATCAATGCATTTTTTTAAATAAAAAAAGAAGACTGCACTGGAAGCAGAGTCAGAGAAGAAGCAGAAGAGAGAGAAAATCCATTGTCCATCAGCCACATTAGATGGTCTCATTGAACCAGCACAACAATTGTAGGAGGTAGGGACTTGCATTATTTTCATTTTACAGAGAATAGAAGAGGCACAGAAATGTGAAATAATTTGTCAGACATAACAGAAATTTAATGATTCAAACATGGGTCTATTTAACTCCAAACTCCACAGTCACTCCAAATGTAGCCCTTTCACTGACAACAACCCCAGTGCTCCTGGAAATGCTATTTAGTTTATGTGTACCCTGTATCAGTTAGAATGCTTTTGTTGCAAGTAATAGAGTAACTAACTTAATGCTACATTAATTCAATTTTATTTTATTTTATTTTTTGGTACCAGGGAATTAACCCTGGGGTGCTAAACCACTGAGTCACATCCCAAACCCTTTTAAAAATATTTTATTTAGAGACAGGGTCTCTAAGTTACTTATATCCTGGCTAAATTGCTGAGACTGGCTTTGAACTTGCAATCCCCCTGCAGCTTCCAAAACTGCTGGGATTATAGGCATGTGCCACTTCTCCTGGCTCCTACTTTAAACAATACATACACTTTCTCCTGGAATACAAAGTTCAAAAGTAGGTACCCTGAAGGGCAGGAACCACAGCTCAAGCCCTTAGTTGTATCTTTCCATTCTGCCACCTTCCATAGGTGGGCAATGGCTCCCTTGAAGTCTAAAGAGTACTCGGCAGCTCCAAGCATCATATCACCTGAGGACTTTCAAAAGCAGGAAGTGGACAAAGAGACTTCTTTGTCTCTCTCTTTGATTGAAGAGAAAAGTATTTCCCATAAGTTCCCCAGTGACTTTTGTTATCTAATTTGACCCAAAGGAGGCACACAGCCTCCATAAAGATGGCAAGAAGAATGAACCAGTCATGAAAATGGCTGGAGACAATCAAGGCTCTGCCAGAAAGGAGAACCTGGAGGTGAGAAAGCCCAAAAGTAGGCACTCAACTGTGTCTGATTTGGGCCTCTATTTCCCCCTCAACAAAAGAGCAAATTGCTATGGGCTGCCACTCAGTAAGATAGAAGAGAGGCTTAGCAACAGTTAAAAGAAAAAAAAAAAAAAAAGAAAAACCCTCTGAGACTTATAAATACACTTAATAATACATGCAATGCGAACTCCAGCTCCTGAGTACTGACTGCTCCTTCCCCATCCCCCAAACTGTTTTGATTTTTTGGTAAATTCTTTCCTCCATCCAAACTGCCCTTGATTTTCTCAGAACCATTTATTGAAGTGACTGTCCTCTTTCCAATGTGTGTTTTGGGTGGTGCCTTTGTTGAGAATCAGTTGCATATGGGTTGAGTTTTGGATTTTCTATGTGTCCCATTGGTCTATTTGTCTATTTTTATGCCATGTGCTATTTGATTACCATAATTTTCTAGCATGCTTTGAAGTCAGGATTGTGATGCCTCCAGCTTTGTGGTCATTCAGAATTCCTTTGGCTATTCTGGGTCTTTTGTGCTTCCATATGAATTCTTTGATTAGATTTTTAAATTATGTTAAGGATGCCATTGTTATTTTGATGATGATTTCATTGAATCTGTAGATGTTTTAGGGCAGTGTAGACATTTTGGTCATATTAATTCTGCCAATCCATATACATGGGATCTCTTTCCTTTCTTGTATACTCTATGATTAATTTCATCAGTGTTTTGCAATTTTCATTGTAGAGATCTTTCATTTCCTTGTTTAAATTTATTCCCAGATATTTTATATTCTGGTACATAGTGCGAATGTTACTACTTTTAAAATTTTGTTTTCAGCCATTTCATTATTGGCATATCTTATACAAAAATCAACTCAAAATGAATCAAGGGCCTAAATGTCAGACCCGAGTCTATGAATCTACTAGAAGAAAACATAGGGCAAACACTTAAAGACATTGGGATAGGCAAAGATTTTTTTGGATAAGACTTCAAAAGCATAAGAAACAAAACCAAAACTAAAATGGAATTATATCAAACTAAGAAGCTTCTGCATAGCAAAGGAGCAAGCAACAGAGTCAAAAAACAGACTACAGATTGAGTAAAATATTTGCAAACTATTCATATTATTCATCTGAAAAAGCGTTAGTATCCAGAATACATAAATAACTCAGACAACTCAGTAGCAAAACAAAAATCAATTAAAAAATTGGCAAATGATCTGAATTGTCATTTCTCAAAAGAAGATATACAAGTGGCCAAGAAGCATACAACATGGATGGAACTGGATGAAATTGTCCTGCCCCATGCTACTCATACAAATAAATAAAATACAATTCAAGTAGTAGTCCACTGCTGTAGGATAATAGGTCCAAAACTGGTTTGTTTTCTGTTTGATTTATAAAGGAGTTATATTTGACCTAAAATCTATATTATCTGAAATTTTTCTACCACATTTTTATTGCACTAGAAAATCAACAGATGTCATATTTTTAAAAGCTGCTATTATGTCTAATTATTTAATAGCTTGGTGAGTTAAAACATGTCAAATAATCGTTTGGGGATCTGTGAGATAGCAAGAATTCTCATTTTTTATTTTGAATTCAATATTTTACCATCAACCTCTTACCCCAAGGAAGTGTAGAAACTGAATGCTTGTCAAAATATTTTTTAACCTTTCTAAAAATGTAGTACCATGAAAACAGCATTTGCACTGTTTTTAAATGTAACTCAGAGTTTTTTCTTAAATAACACTTTTTTTCTACATAGACTTATTTTCCTATCTTTATAGGAAATTTTCTTTTTTTGTACAGATGTTTTGAAAAGACTTGATGGCAGGTCATTTTTACATTGCCAACCAGTGATTCAGTCACCATTTCAACCTTTCTGTTTAAATACTTAAGTCAGGAAAGAAGCTGAACACTTGACTCTTCTGTGGAAATAGCAAGTCTGGGTATCTCCACAAGGAAAATGAGGTGGAGAGGGAGTAATCATCTTGAGAGGTCAATCAGTACTCACTGTTGACAGTCTAGAACATGTCATCTCAACTTGATCTCAACAGGCTAGTGGGGAGGAAAGGCAAAAATGTCCCCAAGTTATCAAGACTAATTGCCTCGAATCTGGCCTGGACTTGCCTTCATTTAGCCACTTCCCTCCAAGACTTAACTGAACTCTTCCTATATGCCAGGCCCTGACTTACTAAGCACTAAGGATACAGCAATTAAACAAAGATCTCTGCCCTCAAGGAGCAAATACACACTGTGTTGGGGGAATTAACATCCTCCACTGAAGGTATGAAAGAGTCTTTAGGGTTGTTCAACCTCCTCAAGGACTAGAAAAAATCCTTTGGATCCAGAGGACTGGAATAATACAACTGTTCCATGGAGCTGGAAGTGTAAGCCACATCTCCTGAATAGTTGTTGCTGAGTTAAGTACGTTGTGCTTCACATGTGTAGGTTGAACCATAAAAACTTGATGGTTTTCAATTGGATTTTACATACAGAAATGAGAATTTCAGAAGGTTCAACTTCTTCTTCTTCTTCTTATTATTATTATTGGTACTGGGGATTGAAGCCAGGGGTGCTTAACCACTGAGCCACATCTCCAGCCCTTTTTATTTTTTTATTTTGAGACAGGGACTCTCACTGAGTTACTTAGGGCCCTGCTAAGTTTCAACCCATTATTATCACACTACATTTTCATAATAATTTGATGAGATCAATAATATATCATTTCCAATTGACATATGGGGAAACTGAGGTTGAGAGAGATGAAGTAATATAGACTTTTGACACAACTGGATTGTGAACTTGGATCAGCCCAATGCTATGGCCAGAGCATTTGCTGCCTCCAGAGTGAGTGGCTGTTACTTTCCGCTGTGCTCTTTCTCCCTCCAGGGATCACATAATCATTCAGTGATACATCTAAAAGCAAAACATAAAAATAAAAAAATTTTTAAAATCTGGATTTCACAAACTCTATAGCTGTAACGAAATCACTTAACATTCACTATTGACATTTTGCATCTGAAGTGTCAAAAATAATTCCTGCAAAATATCTTTATAGATTTTAAAAAGTTCTCCTGAAAGTAGTATCAGCTTTATGTTTGCAATAAAATGAAGAGAGCAAGGAACTATTTTTAAAATATGTGCTTAATCTAAAAGCAAGACATTTTAAACACATCTCTGGTCCTTCCCAGCTACTTGTCTGAGGTTTATTAAATATATTGTGCTTCACATGTGTAGACTGAACCATAAAAACTTACTGATATTCAATTGGCATTTACATACAGAAATGAGAATTTCAGAAGGTTCAACTTCTTCTTCTTCTTTTTCTTTTTCTTCTTCTTCTTCTTCTTCTTCTTCTTCTTATTATTATTATTGGTACTGGGGATTGAAGCCAGGGGTGCTTAACCACTGAGCCACATCCCCAGCCCTTTTTATTTTTGTTATTTGAGACAGGACCTCACTAACTTCATGTGTGATGGTACCACCGTCATCTCAGACATTTTAACTGAGGAACCTCAAAGTCTTAGTCTTTCTTAAAACTCTTCCTTCTTTATCATGTGACAATATATATTAGTCAATCAACAAAGCATATTGGTGTTATCGTAAAATTCATCCCTAATAGAATATCACATTCCAGTTATTCTTAAATTCAGTCCTCATAGTTTTGGGGGGTCAGTCTGGGTGCAGATCCTCATGATGCCTTTTTACAAATGTAATAACATAGAACAAAAAAATACAATGGCAATTGAGTAATCTCCCCCCCACCAGGAAGTCTACAGTTTTGCTTTAATTTGGAGGAGGCATACTATTACTTGTGTGACAGGCAAATCAATCTCAACAGTATGAGAAGACAAGCAGAAGACACTGAATTTCCAGCTGAACAAAGGACTTTGTTTATTCTGAGACATGAGCAACAGGAATGCAAGCTTCCTTGACATCGTTCCACTTCTTTGTCTTATGCACATGTGATGCTCAGGACGTTAAGGGAGTATGATCCCCTACTTGGATTCCTAGAAAGCAGACTCTCCATGAAACCCCGAACAATTCTAGAATCAACAGAAATTCCAAAATAAAGTTGTCTAAATGGGAGCCTCACAATGGATAATGAATGTTTGGTGGTCTACAAAGAAGTATTATTAAAGTTCATATATCAGATGAGTGCAGGAATGGTATCTGGGTAATGTTGAAATGGCATTTGTATTCTCCCCAAAGATCTCACCTTCTGCATTAGATTCCAAAGACTACAGTTAACAAATTACCACAAACTAGGTGACTTGCAGAAACTGATTATCTTAGAGTTCTGGAGGTCAAAAGTCTGAAATCAAAATACAGTTTCTTTGTAGGTGCTGAGGGGAATTTGTGAATGTTTCTGTGTCTTCACATGACCTTCTTATAAGGCTATCAGTCATTGAATTTAGGGCCCACTCTAATACAATATATCTCATTGTAATTTAACTAATTAGAACTGCAATGACCCATTTCCAAATAAGATCATGTTCTGAGGTTTTGAAAGGACATGCATTTGGGGGGAAACTATCCAACCCAGTATATTAGGATATAGCACCAGCATAATTATGGTGGCCCACAAAGTAGGTGTTTGTTAAGTTGCTAAACTCTCTAGCTTTTTCTTCTTAGAGAAAAACAAACAAACCAAAATTATTATTTGTTCTTTACAAAATTCATACTGTGAAGGCAATGTAGGCAATAGCAGAATGCAAATGGGAATGCTTCTGATTGCTATTTGTAAACTCTCAGTTTCTTGGAAAACACTAAGTGCAGAATTGTCGACAGTTTCTTAGTAGTTTTAATGACTGGAACCCTCTTGGCCTCAGATTTACTGGAGTTAACTACTCCATTCTCAAGAGGTCTTGGTGTTATCACTTCTCCTAACATCTGCCAAGGTACATATTATCATACCAACCAGATTCTGGGAACATCAATTAGGTAATTAATGTAATTTTAAGAAAATATAGCTGATCTTATCAATTTGAGCAAAAGCAAATCAAATATCATGAAGATACTCTACCAATTATTTGCACAATTCAAAGAGAACTTAAGTCCATCTTACTTTCATGGCCATTGGTAAGAACCCTTAGAAATCCTGCAGATCACAACCAGCTGATGTGGGATGCTATGAAGAGACTATAAATTCCAGAGCATCCCCATTTTGTGACTCAGAATTCTCTGAGTCCAGATGAAGGGACCTCATAGGAAAGTTGCAGGACCTTATTCTCAGGAAAGATTTCTAACTGCAGAGCTGAAGAAGGACAAAGCCACTGATTTCATCTTTGAAATAAGAAAAACATACTGGTATTTCTGGGGAGAAGTACATCAAAGGTCTCAGGTAGGTAAGGGTAATGAAAAATCAAAATGATATCATGATAAAAGTTTGAGCCCCATAGATGTTCTGGAGAACGTTTCTGTTAAGACTATGTGTTTTGTTTGCTTCAAAACAACGCAAAAGTCTCTCACTTTTGGAATGCTGAGGAGAAGTCTGAATGACGTGAAAGCAATTGTTGAAATCCTTAGAATTGCTCACAGAGGGGAAATTCTATTGCTTACTGGTAATTTTATTTTTTACATTTTAAAAATTGGTTCTAATTAGTTATACATGACAGTAGAATGCATTTTGACACATCATACATAAATGGAGTGTAACTTCTCATTCTTCTTTTTGTATGTCATGTAGATTTACACAGGTCATGTAATTATATATGCATGTAGGGTAATAATGTCCGATTTATTCTATCATTCCTATCCCCTTGCCCCCTCCTCTCCCTTCACTCCCCTCTGTCTAGTTCAAAATGCCTCTATTCTCCCCGGCCACCTTATTGTGAATTAGTATTCACAATAGTATTCTCCAGTTCCATCCATTTACTGGCAAATGCCATAATTTCATTCTTTCTTTAAGGCTAAGTAATATTCCATTGTGAATATAGACCACATTTTCTTTATCCATGCATCTGTTGAAGGGCACCTAGGTTGGCTCCATAGCTTAGCTATTGTGAAATGAGCTGCTATAAACATTGATGTGGCTACATCACTGTAGTATGTTGAGTTTAAGTCCTTTGGTTGTAAACCCAGGAGTGGGATGACTGGGTCAAATGGTGGTTCCATTCCAGGTTTTCTGAGGATCCTCCATACTGCTTTCCAGAGTCGTTGCACCAATTTGCAGTCCCACCGGCAATGAATGAGTGTACCTTTTTCCCCCACATCCTCGCCAACACCTATTGCTGCTTGTATTCTTGATAATTGCCATTATGACTAGAGTAAGATGAAATCTTAGAGTAGTTTTGATTTGCATTTCATAATTGCTAGAGATGTTGAACATTTTTTCATATATTTGTTGATCAATTGTGTTTCTTCTGTGATGTGTCTGTTCAGTTCCTTGGCCCATTTATTGATTGGGTTATTTGTTTTTGTGGTGTTAAGTTTTTTGAGTTCTTTATATATCTTGGAGATTAATGCTCTATCTAAGGCACGAGGACCACCAGTGATTTTTTTAACTTAGCCTGTCCAGTTTCAGTCACAAATATTCCAGTCAGATGAGTCATTTCACTTTCCCTGAGGCCAAATAACAAAGGAACATACTAATAATTCCTAGGAAAAGATTTGAGCTAAGACATATTTCAAATCTTTTCATGCCAATTACAAGCAAGTTATTGGAGTAAGAATTGTGAGGGGAAAAAAAGCCACAGACAACAAGGACTTCAGAAGATTGTTTGGTGCTAATTGTTTGCAGTTGTTTATTTCTTGGAATACGAAAACAATTTTTTTCTGCAGAGTCACAAATCTGAATATACTGTCTCCACTCTCTATACCTTAGCCAGCCTGTCCCCATCAAGCAACAAATAGAACTAAGAAATGAGTCCTAAACTTCACTGAGATGAACTTCATTGTCATCTAAAATGCAGGTGTCATCATGAGTGTAGTGATGGTGGTAGAAGGAGGGGAGCAAATCCTTACATCCCTCCCTTTTTATTGGACAGAAATATAAGCATAAATGTTTTTATTGCCCTTCACACTTTGGGTAATTTTTTTCTGTCATTTGCTCTATGGGAACAAGGTAGTTTCATGAAACACTTTTTCTTATGGAATGTGAGACAATGCACGTGTCTATCAGTAGAGCAATGGGTAAGGTAGCACCCTTCACTTCAGTTCTATATAGACATGAAAAATAGCAGGAAGTAGATCCACATGTATACAGATGGAAAGATGTTTGACATATGATATTAAGTGTAAAGAATGGGACATAGGACAATATGTAAATGACAATCCCATTTTTGCAAAGATATGTTCATATAAACAAATACAAACCATAAGAAAATACAAGAATCTGTGGACAGTGGGTAGCACCTCTGAGAAGCATAAGAAGATAGGTTTTCATTTTGTATTTCTGTAATGTGTGAAGAGATGTATTTGTCATTTGTTTCAGTTTTTCAGGACAATCAAATTTTATTTCTGCAAATTTAAAAAACATTTTTTAAATGTTAATAATAAAATATTAGAAGTTAATAATAAAATATATATTTGTAGTAATAAGTAAGTGGAAAAAAGGAAAAGGAAGTAGAAGTGACTGAGAAATCTGTATTTTTAAAAAGTATCACAGATAATCCTGGGGCAAGCGCTGCAGAAATCAGATATGTATATTTAATTTATAGTACATTTCACTTTTTTTTACCATTTCAACACATTTACTCTTTCTCTCTCTCTCTCTCTCTCACTATGTGTGTGTGTGTGTATGTATAAATTCTGGAGCATTTGAAAGTGAATTGCAGACATTTTAACAGCACTTAACCCCTAAATACCTGAGCATATATTTCCTCCTAAAAACAAGGACATTTTCCCACAAAAGCACAATGCCAATATCACACTCAAACATTTAACACTGACATAATAATTTGATAGCCAACATTCTTATTTCCAAAATTATCTTATAATCCTTTTGATACTTTTTACTTTGATATAATACATTGCATTTAATTGTAATGCTGTATTGTGGGGAGGACAGCTCTATGACTGGAGTTTTTATTGCGTATTCCCCTCCCTCATCCTGTTTCCTTTCTCTCTTCCTAGTGTTTGCAGTATCTTCCAGTTTCTACCTCTCTTGTCTTTTGAATTCACAATATTAAGATTTTTCTCCCACACTACATATTCATGTCAAAATTGCCAAGGATCGCCCTATTTCCCTAATGATCGCCACATTTCCAACTCCAACAGCCAATTTTCACACCTTCTCTTATGTGACCAATCAGCAGTACTTGGCACAGTGGATCAAATCCTTGTTCTTTTTTTTTTCAATATATATTTTATTTTTTTAATTCATTTTCATTGTTAAAAAATGGGATACATCTTCTTTCTCTGTACATGAAGTACAGGCATACCATTTGTGCAATCATACATTTACCTAGGGAAATAGTTTTTGACTCATTCTGTTATTTTTTCCTTCCCCCCTGCCCTTCCACCCCTCTTTTCCCTCTATACAGTACCTCCTTCATCCATTCTTGCCCCCCTCCCACCCCCCATTATGTGTCATCATCCGCTTATCAGTGAGATCATTAGTCCTTTGGTTTTTTGAGATTGGCTTATTTCACTTAGCATGATATTCTCCAGTTTCATTTCCTTGCAAATGCCATAATTTTATTATTCTTTATGGCTGAGTAATATTCCACTGTGTGTGTGTATATATATATATATATATATATATATATATATATATGAAGAAACTGTGATATATATATATATCACAGTTTCTTCATCCATTCATCCATTGAAGGGCATCTAGGTTGGTTCCACAATCTGGCTATTGTGAATTGAGCAGCTATGAACATTGATGTGGCTGTATCTCTGTAGTATGCTGATTTTAAGTCCTTTGGGTATAGGCGGAGGAGTGGGATAGCTGGGTCAAATGGTGGTTCCATTCGAAGATTCTGAGGAATCTCCACACTGCTTTTCAGAGTAGCTGCACTAATTTGCAACCCCACCAGCAGTGTATGAGTGTACCTTTTTCCCCACATCCTCTCCAGCACCTATTTTTCCTAGTATTCTTGATAATCACCATTCTAAGTTGGGTGAGATAGAATCTTAGGGTTGTTTTAATTTGCATTTCTCTTATTACTAAAGATGTTGAACATTTTTTCATATATCTGTTGATTGCTTGTAGATCTTCTTTGGTGAAGTGTCTGTTCATTTCCTTAGCCCATTTGTTGATTGGGTTATTTGTATTCTTGGTGTAGAGTTTTTTGAGTTCTCTATAGATTCTGGAAATTAGTGCTCTATCTGAAGTACGAGTGGCAGACATTTTCTCCCACTCTGTAGGCTCTCTGTTTGCATTGCTGATAGTTTCCTTTGCTGAGAGAAAGCTTGGTAGTTTGAATCTATCCCAATTATTGATTCCTGCTTTTATTTCTTGTCCTTTGGGATTCATATTAAGAAATTCTGGTCCTAAGCTGACATGTTGAAGGTTTGGACCTACTTTTTCTTCTATAAGATACAGGGTCTCTGGTGTGATTCCGAGGTCCTTGATCCATTGTGAGTTGAGTTTTGTGCAGGGTGAGAGATAGGGGTTTAGTTTCATTCTGTTGCATATGGATTTCCAGTTTTCCCAGCACCATTTGTTGAAAAGGCTATCTTTTCTCCATTGCATATTTTTGGCAACTTTGTGTAGTATTAGAAAATTATTTGGGTTTGTGTCTGTGTCCTCTATTATATACCATTGATCTACCTGTCTATTTTGGTGCCAATACCATGCCATTTTTGTTACTATTGCTTTGTAGTAGAGTTGAAGATCTGGTATTGTGATACCCCCTGCTTCACTCCTTCTGCTAAGGATTGCTTTAGCTATTCTGGGTTTTTTATTCTTCCAGATGAATTTCATAATTGCTTGCTCTATTTCTGTAAGGTACATCATTGGGATTTTAATTGGAATTGCATTGAATCTGTATAGCACTTTAGGTAGTATGGCCATTTTGACAATATTAATTCTGCCTATCCAAGAACATGGAAGATCTTTCCATCTTCTAAGGTGTTCTTTAATTTCTTTCTTTAGTGTTGTATAGTTCTCATTGTAGAGGTCTTTCACTTCTTTTGTGAGATTGATTCCCAAGTATTTTATTTTTTTCGAGGCTATTGTGAATGGGGTAGTTTTCCTAACTTCTCTTTCTGAAGATTCATCACTTATGTATAAAAATGCATTGGAGGAGCGTGGCGGGATGGGGAAGCTCAGGATGGCTCAACAGCAGGCCTTGAGATTCCGAGGCCCTGCTCCCCCACCAAATGTAGTGATGCGAGGCCCACCACCTCTCATGCGACCTCCTCCATCTTTTGGTATGATGCGAGGCCCTCCTCCACCACCTCGGCCCCCTTTTGGACGTCCTCCTTTTGATCCTAATATGCCGCCAATTCCTCCTCCAGGAGGGATACCTCCACCTATGGGCCCTCCACCTTCAGAGACCACCTTTTATGCCTCCTCCCATGGGAACCATGCCTCCTCCTCCGGGTATGATGTTTCCACCAGGAATGCCTCCTGTGACTGCTCCTGGCACTCCAGCATTGCCTCCTACTGAGGAGATATGGGTTGGAAATAAAACTCCAGATGGGAAGGTTTATTATTATAATGCTTGGACTCGTGAATCTGCGTAGTCCAAACCAGATGGAGTTAAGGTTATTCAGCAATCAGAACTGACACCTATGCTTGCAGCCCAAGCACAGGTTCAGGCCCAGGCCCAGGCCCAGTCCCAGGCGCAAGCACAAGGCCAGGTCCAGGCCCAGGCCCAGGCTCAGGCTCAGGCACAAGCATAGGTGCAGGCACAGGTGCAGGCACAGGCCCAGGCACAGGCCCAGGCATCCTCTACCACTTCTACCACAACAACTGCCACTTTGGTTGTGCAGACAGTATCAACACCCACAACACAAGATCAGACCCCAAGTTCTGCTGTTTCTGTTGCCACGCCTACAGTTAGTGTTTCAACTCCTGCTCCTACAGCCACACCTGTGCAAACTGCTCCCCAGTCACACTCCCAGATGTTACCTCCTGCTCTTCCTCATTCAGTACCTCAGTCAGCAGCAGCAATACCTGCTTTTCCACCAGTAATGGTAGCTCTGTTTCGTGTTCCCCTTCCTGGCATGCCAACTCCACTTCCAGGTGTAGCAATGATGCAAATAGTCAGCTGCCCGTATGTAAAGACAGTCACTACCACCAAGACCGCTGTATTGCCAGGAATGGCCCCTCCTATTGTACCCATGATACACCCCCAGGTTGCTATTGCAGCTTCACCTGCTACCTTAGCTGGAGCAAC